>NW_026999487.1:0-148282 GCF_037126465.1 Ornithodoros turicata | reverse complement strand
CTTTGCAGATGGGGCCACGAGGGCGCGTACAGCGACAGCGAGCAGGGTCCTTCGTAGCCACCTGTCGGAAGGCCCGTCTGCGTGACCCATAGGCTAACCTCTTTCATCGATCCACTCATTTATTTCATTAAGTAGTCAAGCCTATCCCGGATAATTGCCCGAGATATACAGACACGCAAGGGCAGCGTGGCAGTCACACGAAGAGCACAGAAAATTTTCTACGCCCTTCATAGAGTGTCTGCAAATGAACACCCTTTTTCAGGCAAAAAGCTGTGGATCACCGCTGTGGAGCACACCCCTGAGATGTTGCGTTTTATGAAATACGCCATTTGACACGGCGCTTCTGTAGAATACACAATTAGAAACTATCGTTTGGAACTTGCGCCACAGAGGCTTGTGATACACACTGAATACGGGGTGCCGCACCTAACATATTTTTAAAAATATATGTATATCACTTTTTCCGAGATCAAATCAATTGAATATAGTATATGCTGAAGGGTACTCCTTAGGAGGGCACTAGCAAACTCGAAATCAGAGCGCAGCTTCGAAGTTGTCCGGATGAGAGCACCTGGTGCCTTCGGTCACCTGATACCAGAGCAGTTAAAGAAAAACAACAACATTTGATAGATCGTTCGCAAAAACAAAAAAAAAAAACGTGAAGAAACACGATTCCTTCTTCATTTTGTTCATCGCGCATTTTCGGAGACGCGTCTTCCATCACCCCCAGTATGAGAGGGTGAATGAGCGCAGTGCTGTCTCATGCGTCCAAGTTGAGCTCTAACTTGCAGAAACAAAACAAATGCACCCTATCACATCGAAACTGCCCTTATGCTGGGTTTCATTTTCTGTTTTCTGTTAATGTTCTTCCAGCACGCAAGAGCCGAATGCGTCGTCTTTCCCTCTCTCACTCTGGGAGTGAAGGAAAGACGCGTCTCCGAGATGCGCAATGCGCTATCACGATTTTTGTGCGGATGATCTACCGAACGGATTTCTTTTTCTGAAAAGAATAATAATAATAATTAAAAGATAATTATTGAAAGTAAATTAAGACATTGCCTTAGGAGTTTACTAATGCCCTTCTAAGGAGCACCGTTCAGCATATGCTATATGGCACCTCGGAAAAAGTGATGCATATATTTTTTTAAAGATGATGTTCGCATTTACCTAGGGCACCCTGTATAAGCGAATCACCAGAAATGTAAAAAGATACAGTGTAAGAGAGAATAAGGGAATATAAAATATACACTTTTATATACACTTAAATGCAATTTTATAAATAATTATAAAATATACACTTTATAGACAATTATACAGTTATATATACACGCATTGGCTGTCATTCGGAGGACCTTCGCGATGGTATACATACCTTTGTCGACATAGTGCAATCCGAGTCGTACGCTACTATGATAGTGGTGTCAAACGTGCCGCCCCATTCGTCGAATCGGATGGTGTCGGTTTCAAGGTACATATTACGGTTGGTCACTATATCATGATATCGTCCATTTTGGCACACCTGAAAATAAGGACTCATGGTAAAGCCAGCATTACTACAAAACTAGTGCAATAGATCAAATTGCATATTATCATTTAGCGTTTTTAGAACACGCATACACTACTGGAATCGCTCACGAACCAACCCAACCTTCCAACTAAATTTCTCTGCCGGATCTCTGAGAACATAGCCCATGATGTTCGAAACAGGATTGTGACAGTGAAAACGCCTTTCACGTCACACTTAAAAAGACTATTCCATCACGAAACGTGTGCACGAGAAAGATAGCCGTCCTCGGTAGCTGAATCGGTAACGTGTGGAAAGTCGACCGAGGACTGTAGCAATGTGGAAGAGGTAAACATTGATTTCAGCACCGTCTGTCGGAGATTTACGACGCACGTCAAATGAACCCCAGCTGGTCGAAATCACCCGCTATCCAACAGTGTGGTACGTGCAACATGTCGCCACACTACATGCAGACAACCCTTACATAAAAAATCACTAATCACTAATTTTATGGAACAATATGGTAATGTTCGGCTCCCTCTGCAGCTGAGGACCTCAGGACGTGAAGTAGGGCACGCTAACGGAGAGCAGCCAAGACGCTTGTCTCGTCTGCTTCCAGTTTTCGCCGCAATATACTAATGGAGAACTCGCCAAGTCATTTCCTCGCCATTTTCTTTCTCCTTTTTGCCAGAATCCGGGCAGGCATAACACTTTTTTCACCCAGCCTCGATAAAACCGGGCAGTGCGTTGTTGTCACATTCGCACCGAGAGTGTGGCGAGAGCCCGCATTGGCCAACACGAAGTTCACGTGTGTCATTCGGAGTGTGTCATTCGCTGTCTGTTTCCCAAACTGCTTTTTTCCGGCAGACGTTGAGGGCTTCTCGTTTCCCCATAGAACAATGCTGCATCTAGTATTCCTCGTTTTCAACGAGGACACCTGTCACTAAAAGCCTGACTGGTGACGCTATCCTTTTGGCCACTGGGGAATGTGTCTCCTTTCCCTTAGAAGGCGATGTAGGGCGCAGACTGACTGGGATAACGATTAAGGGGCAAAAGACCAAGTGACACGGAACAAAAACGTCACAACCGAAGTGGGGATTCTGTATTCTGTGTATCGTTCTTGCCACCTTTTCTCGAGGTCCTTTTTCCTTACCCCTATAACGTTCACTGTCCAAACCATGACAGTCAATCTCGGCTTACCAATTCTTTTGGATTCGCCTGGGTGACACTCCGGCATGGAGCTGTGAGTGGTGTATAAGGATCCGTGTAGGCAGTTATGAGGGCCGCAGCGCTAAAAGAGAGCAATTCCGCTGTTTTCAAAGGCAGCGGATGGAACCCAGTCACATGCCTGAATGACAACGACTCAACCTGCAAGAACAGTAATGGTAGCTTCAACATCAACACTTATATGCATGGGGTGAGCACACATCTTGCTTAGCTAAGAGCGTATGAACACCTCATTCAGCAAAACTCGTGGCATTTGCCCTTCTTTTGCCGTAAGCTGAACCACAGTTGGGAAAGATGGGGCAAAATCTAGCGAGCGTGCGTAGCCAGGCATCTTATCGACAACATCTGTCGAGCTTGGAACGCGCCTCGATCTTTGCCGAAAGACCAAATGGCATTGCTGGTTAGCTTGTTTGGTTGAGGTCGTGGGAATGAATTCTTCTGGCGGATGTGCTCTCTCCGGTTTTCCTGCAGACCTTCCAGACCCATGTCGGCACAGTTACCTGTGCAGTTGGCCCACGACGCGTACTAACCTGCTCGTCACAACCAGTGATCTCCAGAAATTCACTGCTGAGGGGGTGCCGAGCTTTCAAGGGGGTATGCTTGGTGAAGGTTCCACTTACGAAATTTTTCTGACACGGAAATTATCGTGGCACAATGGTGACATATCTGCGGAGCTTTCCCGTTTTATTTTACATGTTAATACGTTACAACACAGTACAGTAGAATACAGATTCATTATGAGCGGCATTTCAACATTAATATGCATAATCGCACGACCGACAAAGAAAAAAGACTTTCACCTTGGCTCACGAAACTCAATGAATACCTTGCAACGAACGGTGAAGACCTCAGACGAAAAAAGCAGAATACCTCACTTGATTGAGTTGGGCGCAAATGATTCCTTGTGATCCACATTGAGTTTGCATGCCCGAACGCATTTTCCCCCTTATGTTCGTACTATATGAATGGAACAGTGATTTTCAGATGAATTTGGACAAATGCATGGTAGGATCATCTGCATCACTGTGGTCCTACAGACAACTTTGATAGTACAGGATGTAATTCGCTGCGCCGGACTTACTACTAGAATGTGTTGGTGGCCGAGTTGGGTGGTGTGACCTGAGGAATTTCAGGGGGGGTCCAAAAATGCAGGGAGGGTGTAAACCCCCCCCCCCTGAGGGGGGTGTAGGGAAATCTCTGGCTCACAACTGTTCTGTCCAGCTGTGCACGGCTGTATACTCCACTCATAGAAACAGTTATTTGCGGCAATAACAGCGTCTCCGTCAGTTGACTGGGGAATCGTTCCAGTTCCCTGTGCAAGTTTCCCACGCGCATTTATCTATCAAGTAGACGACGCAATTGCTATAAATGTTCTCCCATACAAGGTCGGTCAGACTTCCAGCGTTCTGGTCTGGGTCTGCGACTGAATATTTTACTGTAGCCCGGTTTCACCAACACAGATTAACATTTCAACCGAGATCAGCAGTCCCTGAACTTGATTGTAACCCTCAACTTCACTTCATCAAGAGTAGTCACTAAAACACTCACAAATCTGACTAATGTTGCTAAAAGAAATTAAAGTGTTAATTTCAGTTTTTAGCTACCCTTGACCTTAGTTCGAAGCTAAGCAGCGTTGGTGAAACCGCGCCAATGTCATATTGCGAGTGGCACTATTTCCATCGTATAATAGTACCCATGCGACGGATTGTCCGTTTCCAAACATAGACAACTTTGCTTACGAATGATGACTGCATAGACGGCATGCCAGGTCCCTGCCAGGGTGACGGTCCTGTAGCCCTGCATACGTTTGGGTCCGTTATATTACGATTAGAGTTCGTTCGGTACACCAATGCGTCTGGCTTAATTACTCTGCTAACAGAAAAGTTCTATCATGAGCAAGCAGCCGAGAAGCCCATACCGCAGATTCTCTAGCTAGTAGACATCGGCACAAGACTTACGAGACATTCATTTCGGCCACTAGGGAGCCTATTCCATTGAATAGCAGCGACCGAGCAGTAATGTTTGTCCACCCCACACACGCACAGTACGAACCTGGACGCACGTGATGACCACGACAACGCAATGCATACGTTAGGATACATGAGTAAACATTATCGGTAGCTGGAAATTGGGGCGAAGTCGCAGACTGTTAGTGTGTGGTGGTGGATATGGTACCAGATACCTAGGAAATCGCTGGGTGAGCAGCGCCATGTCAGATTGGTTTTGCCACGCTATCCATCATTGTCTGGCGTCTGATGACACGCATACGATGCGGTTTATTGTCTGGGAAGAATGAATTTACTTTCCCGTATTCAGCAGTCCCACTGAGTCACTGGTTTAGTGACGTCTGAGAACTTCGTCCGCAAACCACCAATCACCACCCTGCTGTTCTAAGCCGACTGCCGTGAGGCCCTTGGCGGCCTCCATAGAGTGTGTGCACAGTGCATAGGCCTAACCTACGCTTCGCCGGAAATTTTTTGGCGAATTACAGGTAAGTTTAGACTTACCTGTAGACTAGAAGCGTTCGTAAGGCGGATGTTGTTGCACTCCAATGAATACCTGCCCTCAATGTCATTTTTTTCGCCGTTCACACGGCGTAAACCCGGCAGTCTAGTAATGGTCGAACTCTCATGTATTCGCATAGGACTGATTTAAACTAAGGGGGGGGGGGGTAGTTTAAAGCCGGTCTAGCACGGAGCAGCTGTAACTGAGCAGTTCGAGAAAAAACCCAAAATAGTTTTTGCTAGATACTGTTGCCTACTTTTCAAGTCGAAATTGCAGAAATTTAAGGAAAAATAACGTTGTGATAGACCCGTGAGCGAAGTAAGTGAGGCAATATACCCCCCGCCAAAAAAAGTTAACACTATCGGTATGGAGCGGAATTTGAAATCCGCTCTGCAAATTTAGCACCGATATCGTCCACGTTAGTGATGTCAACATTGGAAGCAACACATAAGTCGCTTTCCGATCCAAAGCTGACAGGAGGTCGCGCACAAACAGCTGTTACCTCCAGCAACAAAAGGCGGTGCTGATTATGCGCACTATACATATTGTCACAAGCTGATTGAAGGGAGGGAGAAAGTAGCCCACAATTCGCTGAATTTTGCACGCAGCATCTGCACACTGCTAACAGTGGCATCGACATCATGACTACATGGGCTACTTGACACTCTACTGTTGAGTTTATATGCCCCTGTGGAGGCTTTAATTTGTCCATACAAATCTGTTGACACCAAACACAAACACTGCTCGCAATATTTGCTTGTATGCCTCTGCGGGATATTTCTACATGTGCTTTTATCGAATAACCAAGTCCTAAAGACATGCTTGCTTTTTTTAATCAAAATTTTTCCCAGTCGACATGTACAGCAGCACAATGGATTGATGCTGACATGCATAACCCTACAACACCTTATTACATTGATTAAATACAACACCTTGTGCCTCTCTTATGCATCATTAACAATAGTGTTTGCTGTGCTGCCGTTGCTGGTTCTGGTTGATACATTTAACGATTTGTTGCACATTGTAGTGATCGTCGGTACTTGTGAAAGATCTTTGTGTTCCTCGTATACTGTTAAGTGCGTCCTGTTAAAAATGAATCAGTCGTGTAAACGGAGGTCACAAGAGCGAGGGAGAAGGGGGTGGTCGCATGGAGCAGTTATACCTCCATGTACTTTACAGCTATACAAAGGAGGATGGTACATGTTGCCCAGGATGTGAAGGCATAAATATCGAACACGTTGCTCGCCTTTGAAATGTTAAGAGTGACGTCCCAGAATAGTAGTGCATTAACAAGGTACAATATTTCAGGTCTCACTCTGGAAAAGGCACCACATGCAGGAAGCTCTACATCCCTTTGAAAGCTTTGTTTGCTTGCCCAGAAAGATGCAAGCTCCCTAGGAAAGCACTATTGCGTTCTGTGTCATTATGAAAGCACTATGTTCTCGAAATCGCTATGAGCTTGTTTCTCGGCGCAATTTACTGCTGGTGACATCAGGTTATGCTTATCGGCATCAATCCGATGGTGCTGCTGTACATGTCGACTGGAGAAATTTTGATATAAAAAAAGCAAGCATGTTTTTAGGACATCAGACTTGGTTAATCGATAAAGTACATGTAGAAATATCCCGCAGAGGCATACCAGCAAATATTGCGAGCAGTGTTTTGTGTCAACAGATTTGTATGGACAAATTAGAACCTCCACAGGGGCATATAAACTCAACAGTAGAGCGTCAAGCAGCCCATGTAGTCATGATGTCGATACCACAGTTAGCAGTCTTCAGATGCTGCGTGCAAAGTTGAGCATATTGTGAGCTACTTTCTCCCTCCCCTCAATCAGCTCGTGACAATGTGTATTGTGCGCGTGCGTTTCAGCTTCAGGGGTCGGATTCACAAACGCGATCGTAAGTTACTGCTAAGATGCGCTAAGACGCCGTAGCCTGCGACGCGCGTACGACGGCGTCTAAGCGCGATTCATAAAACTATCGTAGGTTGCGTTCGTTTATTCGACTCGAACAACTCGAGAGCCGAGAGAGTAGACTCTTGGTGGGCGAAAATGCCACGGCGCGGCTCTCATGACGTCGCCCACGTGACACTAACTCCCGTTCTAAAATTCGAGGATTGAACACTGGAGGTGCTCAAGAGTCGACTCGCAGCGACTCTCTTTCGAGGTGGGTCGCTAGAGTCGATGACGTACGATGGCTCTCATACGTCACGACTCCGACTCGCGGGTCGCGCGAGTTTAATAAACGAGCAACCCGTAGTGGAGAGGGTACCCCCTTTGACGAGGAAGAGGAAGTTGCTCGCTTCCTGTCACGTCCCCCTCGGAGAGAAACAGCCAAAGGGTGCGAGACTATGTTTTCGCTATGGTACTATGACGAAATTGTAATCGCACCAATAAGAGTCGTGCCCTTCGAAGAAGACGAAGTTGTTCGTCCCCAAATGTTTTGCTGCACGTGCTCTCGATCTTTCGGTAGCATAATGGATGCCATGCAATCACAGGCGAAACGCGTTCGATGACACAGCAAATATATTCCCAGTATGTCCGTCTCGGGAGGGGGTGCGTGAGGGTGTTTTGTAAGCGGTTGTGTGGCACACAGTTTTGCAGCTTTTAAAGCTTCTTTTCCTTTCTTGCAGACAATTTGGAGGGGTGTTGGGGGTGTCTTAGCGGGGGTATAGGGGATGCTTGAAAAATCCCTGCGACCCGATTTTACGGACACAAAGTTGAAGCATTTGTTGAAGGTTACCAAGCAAAGAAGTGCATCAATGTCACTTCGAGGATGGTCTCGAAGGTTCTGTTGCAAGTGCAATGCGTTGGCGCGTATTACGGAGTCTTTGTTTGCCGTCTCCAAATCCACCCGCTGCCAAATACGCCGCCATCTTTCTTCGTAAGACTGCTCGGGAGCTCTCGCAGGATTCCGCCGTAAGCTGCGAAGATTTTGCGACGCGCGCCTTTCGTGAATCTACACTTCGTCGTAACTTTCCCGTACGACGGAGAGTACGACAGATTCCGTCGCACGAGCTCTTTGTGAATCCGACCCCAGAGCCGGAGAGACTACGTGATTAGTCCCGGCGTCATTAAACAGCGGTTTAAGTGGCTTGGTGAATACGGGCAACTGAGTTTACCCGCTGCTCTTTCGGGAGAATGACCAGGTAGAAAAAGTATGTTTATGTGAGTGTTGGTACGTATGACTTGAACGCGGTTTCGTTGAACCATCAAGTGTGTGCAAGTGTAATCAGCGCAACATTTCCATCCTTTCGAAGCCTGCCGCTAAGATATTCGTATAAGCAGCACCATGGACCCTCACGTCGGACACATATAGTCTACTCACTGTACAAGTTGATTGAAGTTAGCCATGAGGGTGATTGGTTGTTGGCTTCCCCGGAGTATGGCCACACCTAGAAGCACGTAGCCAAAGTTCCTCCTTGGCGTTGGTTCTGCTCTCATATGGATATTTAGAAGTCTGTCCGTTTCCTGAAAGAAGTCAGTCAACACCTAGTCACTACAACGTTGTCATTGGTTGGTATTGGTGGCAATTTCGACAACGCACGCGCAGGGCACTCAACTCAGTTGGCGTTTGAAATGACGTAGTGGTATACGAAGGGTTAGGTTTGTGTAATGCTGGCTTCTTCGGCACGCTGCGCTTAAAATTCCATCCTGTGGCAAAATCACCAATGTATCAGCTTCAGAGATCCGCGACAAAGGAATCAAGTAACGGATTGTCGACTATCACGCGGAGGATACTAGAACGCACCTTTTGACGCCCCGTAATATTCCCAATAGGACATTAAAGGGCCCACATGCTGACAACAGTTCACCGGACTATGTCTATTACATAGGAAGGGAGTTGCCTCAGGACAGAAGCCGCCGATATTTCGAACAGAGACTGTTGTTCTTCTGGGCACCGTCCTCATCATTGGCATGGTATTCAAAAGGGTTAGGTATGACGTGTTTAAAGGTTCATGCGAATTGTGGGTCAACAGCCCGGAGGGAAGAAAGGGTCCGTACGGGCTTCTACAGCGGGAGTGAATGGCTGCTTTGTTAGAGTGTGGAGGGGATTATGTGAACGTAGTGATCTAGGCTACAGACCGGTTACAGAAAAATGGAAGGTTCACGAACACGTGGACGAAACGGGACAACAGGCAAGTGTTCCATGTTCCAGGCAATGTTCCATGTGATGTGCTACGTTTCAATGATAACTTTCCTGCGCGAATCAACTGCCGCGATGAAACCGTTTTCACGGTGATGGACACAATAAGGGCACGCCGGGAAAAGACATAGGTACTACAAGCAGGATCGAGGATTTTTCTGAACGCGGGGGAGTGGGTCCTGTCGTGCATAGCATGCTGCTGCACAGTCAAGGTTAATCGAAACTATGTAACGACAGAAAGAGAGGGATGTCGGGACGTTCGGATCGCCCCCCCCCCATATCTTAATCCGTCCTTGACTCCAAGGTGACACTCTAATCTAAAGAAGATAACTACCACGGCAGCCTTATCCCCCTTGTGCAGGGCCGGCGTCAGCTCTCCTATTTGACACCACAATTTTTCGAACGAAACGGGTAAGACGAATCTCCTGGCTTACTGTTAGAAATGCTTGGACATGACTGACATGAGTTGAAACACTTGGACGGACTTCCATGTCCAGGACAGCGAAGTCTCTGATCTTTGGCCAGTACGCTGCGATGGAATTTTCAAGTTTGTCCTGATTAGCGTTGGCTTTTCTGAAACATCAACACGTCCACCAATGCACCAGGGCACGCACTTCTCAGCACACTAAAGGTTCACTCGAAGCATGCTGGTTTTCAGAGATAGAACTACTTCACTTACGAGCTCGGTATGTCGATACCAACTTTGCTTCTCGCAAGACCGAGATTCTTGTTTTTTAGTTGATTGATGTCTTGGACGGTGAAGAACATGAAGTAACAGACATCATCGAGTGGGTGAAATATTGCCTGAACGACTGAACTGACGCAGGCAAGAAACTTATGAGGCAAAGCTGGGCAAGAAAGGACATTATGGATTTGCAGTGACGAAGTGAACGGAATTCACAACGTGCAAATAACACTTCTGCACCGATAATCGTCAATATCAAAGATTCACAATATAAACCACTTACGTGGTTTCAAGGTGGTGGTAGTAGTAGTCGTGGTTGTCGTTGTCGTCGTAGTGGTGGTAGTCGTGGTGGTGGTAGTCGTAGTAGTAGTCTCAATTGGCGCTGTGGTCGTAGTAGCCGTGGTGTGGGTAGTCTTAGTTGGCACCAAGGTCGTAGTAATCGCAGTCGTAGTATCAAGGAAAACTTCCTGAGTGGTTGCCTCCGTCGTGGTCAGAGTTAGGCCTTCTCCTAAGAATAGCAAAATTAGTAGCCACGACACAATCGCTTCACTTGAATTCCGTTACGCTAAAACATTCCGTCTTGCGATATTCCCTGAAAACAGCACTGATAACGTGATCTCAAAACCACAGCGGTGAAAGAATAACACGGCGCGAGGTGACCCGAGTGCCTGGCCTTCACAAAACGCACGCGTTACGGGCCAATGAGGAATGTCCAGACCGAACAGAAAAGCTACTTTATTTTCTCAATGATATGGTACACAGCTCCACCTGTTCATCTATGAGGGGTCGACAGTGTCCGCCGCCGCTGTTCAGCTGTAGACCCCCGCGGTTGATGTAGCCTACGAAAAATTAAAACTATTGAAAATAAAAATGTATTGAAATTATAGTCGCAACACTGAATATAAGAAGACATTCGACAACATCGTATACCATAGAATGAATCTGGCATAGCATCCACTGTTACACATACTACATTAATAGTCAAAAAAGTGTTGGTGCTGGTGTAACAGGCATAAAACTTACTACAGTGTTAGGTCTTCCCATTCAGAGATTCGATCTATATCAACGATACCCCTGCCTTAACCAGGTGCTCTAGTTTACTCATAGTTCGAAGAAAGGAAAATGAATGCATAAAGTGCGCCTCGGCTTCTGCTTGGGATTTACCAACATTCGCGAAACTGCGAACGGTGTATACTGTGCTTGCACACAAAGCTCTTAACGTAACACTCGCCTTCCAGAAGGTGCAACGTGAAGCGGGATTATGTGAGCCCAAGGAACCACATCCGGTGAGGTCCATGCACGACTGGACTGTAGGAACTTCTGCGCGTCCTGTTGCATGAGCTCGCGCGGCTTCCTTCTGCTTCTTCTTCGTGACAGATACCGGCCGCTTTCAACAGATGTTTGCTTTCACAGCGCCAGCTGCTAACGGGAAGGTTCTAGGAGATCACAGCCCTCCTCGGTAGTTCAGTCGGTGATGTGTTGGCTTGCTGAGCTCAAGCTCGTGGCTTAGATCCCGGCCGAGGACGGCAGCAATGTCGGGGAGTGAAAATGTTCCAATCTGCTAGATTCCTCGCAATCCATCTAACCTCCCTACTGAACCGGCACCGCGATAATTAAACAAACGAGAGTGTACAGCGGGACGCCACATCAAGTCTTGGTTTGTCGCCTAGATTAGTGTCCTTGCGCATGGTGGAGGCCAATGTGCCAATGGAAACAATAGGTGGATGCAGGTTGTACCATGCGCAAGGATTCCAGGCAAAACATAAAGCAGGCTTCACCTGTTCATATCTCAATAGGGCCCATGTATTGGAAATCTAAAAGCCCGTGCAACACATTCTGTTGACAGCGCTGTAATTCGCTGGTGGCATGTTTGCTGTGGCAGGGCGAATCACCGCTGTGAGGCCGACAAGGGCGTGCCCTTTCACCACCACCACCACCACCACCACCATCGTGAGTCTCTTAAAGGAACTATGAAATGATATATTGACAGTTCTCTCGTTTTCATCACAAAGAAAACAATTTTCTGAGTCTAGAACCTGAATTTTACCTTCGTCATGCGAGGAGTCTTTTTCGGGTGAGAATTTGAACAGAGCCGCGAAGGCAGTACAGCTGGCGCCACGCCGTGTCGAGCTGCCGCACGAAGACGCCGAGAGTAACTTGACGCCTTGACGCAAACCACGATCGGGTCCGCGACACGTCATCGTGACGTGTCGTGGTCCCGCCAGCAGCATGCGCCGTAGGATCCGGCCTATGCGTTCATCGGGAATGGAATTCTACATGACGCCAGCTTCCGCGCGATGGTCGCAGTCTATGGCAGTCGCATCCTGTGGTTTTTGCCGACATATTGAGACGATGTTGGGTAGTTGGTTGCCCGAATTCACGTCAATATCCGCCGAGCATCCAGCGTCATATGCTTCTCAGTGACGAGACGGACAGCTTTTGGTGCCAGGAAGCAATTGGATCGCCAGAGGATTAAAGAAGGCGCAGTGCCATCGACTGTCCGTGTTTGTAGCGAATATTTCCATGATTGCGATTACGAAAGAGATGCTTAAGCTCTTCAACATATTGGATACCGAGCTCAGTGTCGTTTGAATAAAGGTGTCGTGCCATCAACTGTCCACACCGGTTAAAGGCGCAAAAGTGTGAGTATTTCTCGTTATTGGGGCTAACGAGGTTGGAACCTTCTTGTCGCTTGGGGCATACATAAGAGAGAGGCGGGAAGTGTAGAAAAAAGACAAAATGGAAGTTACCGAATCTCGTCACCAAACTCAGGTGATGCACTGTTGATAGAAATAGACTTCGTTTAGCATGACCTTAGAAACCATGCTTAAACATATTGAACATATGCAACCGTGCTTTTCCCTTCACTTATGTGCTTTCATGTTTAGAGGTAATTTCCTCAGCAGAGCGGGAAACCCCTGAGTTGAGACAGCATGGCCAAGAGCTGCAACCCTCTATTCAGAGTGAACAAATGATATGCAGCCCCCTTCCATATTCCTCTTTGCAGCATTATCTTGCCTCCCATCCAGGCTCTGTGTATTCGTCACAAGTTTTTTTTTTGTGATTTATTTCAGTTCACCTGATCATATGCACAATCATATCAGTTTAACATATGATATGATATTGAAGGGGACATTTCCTTGTTTATACCTGAATAAGCTAAGGTGCTTTTAAGAGCTGCGGACTTTTGTTCCTTATGTTATAATCATTACTAAGGTGGACTACATCGATTTGTATTCACCGGAACTTGAGTTGCATTCTGTGTTATTCATTTCCTTTTCTCAAACCAGGGAAGCCCATGTGTATGGCAGCTGAAGTCTTTCACCAGGGTAACAAGGCCAGAACAACTCCAGCAAGTGCTCTGCAGGTCACCTCTAAATTGAAGGAACCTACGTTTGATGCACATGATGCACGTCCTCGTGAGATTTGTTATATATGCACTTTGTTTCACGTTACCAAGAAAGAACATTACCAACCATTCCCATATCACTGGGGTACTGCTGTGTTCAACCAGTTCAGTGTGTTCTGGGAATCCTGTAAACCTTGTGCAGCTACTTCAGCCCTTATTTGCTGGTAACACTTGTGCCAATACAGTTGTTAGTTGAGCTGAGTGACAGTGTGTAATAGAATACATCCTGTGTTTGCATATGCATAAAAATTATGCATGTGTAGCATATAATATGTGTATGTAGATGTTAGGTCTTATGTATTTTAGTTTTATTGTACTGTGTGAGCTAAATGTGGACATTTCAGCTGCTCGAGCATAGTGTCCACACCCTTAGTGGAGCCTGCACAGCCTGTCCAGCTGGCAAATGGAAGAGTTCTTTCACGAAGAAAGCAGGTTTCTCCCAGAAGACTAAAAAGCAGTTTATTCGAAATAGTATCAATTACCTGTCGTTTTGGTAATTGCAAAATATAGGGCATGCTACGTGACTACTGGGGCTTCTTGATTCTTTTCAGTTACCTCAACTCGTGACTTCAGACTTATGTAACACAATAATATAAGGTGACAATGACGAAGGCGAACTGGTGTCGTTGGATTGTGTCCGTCAGTCTCGGGGTTATGGATGTATTGCACAGTATTCGAATTCGAAACATGGTTGAACAGTAAATGTGTTAAACAGCAAACAGTTATCAGAAATATATACGATGTGGACAATACTCTTCTAGAATACGCTGCAGTTGACTTTCTGTAGGCATGGTGCGTGTTAATGCTAAATGTTCAGATTTACGACGAGCTCGACATTGTATACCTCATAAAGCATAAATTCTTGCGTTAAACATATTCTTAGGCAAACAAGTCCTTAGGAAAGGAAGGAATTACAGCGAGCGGGTCCCGTCTGTAGACCAAGCAATGCAGAGTAAGCCTGAATCGCTTGAAGGCGTGAAGCTGCTTTGAATAATAATAGTAATGATGACGAAGAACACTGGTTGCAACAAAGTAAAACAGAACATTAGACCACCCAGTCTTTTGTGATATTGATTGATTGATTGATTGCATGAAAATTCGTGCAAACAAATCGATCAACGAAGGGGGACATGTTCCAAATATCACAGTCGCACTTCACAACGCAAAGTTAATTTCGCTGTAGGTCCAGATGCGTTCCTGTCTACGCTGTCTGCAGTGTAACTCAGCAGAGTGACATATATAACCTAGAATCGTAATAGCAAAACGTTAGTTCGGGTCACGATCGCCGCCGACTGCAGACTCCCGAAGAAGTCAGGTAGGTTTTTATAGGTGTACGATATCAGCGCAAGAAGACGTGTTTCCGAGGCTGGGAGCAGGTCACAGAGCCAGTGCACACGTGAATGGCAAAGTTCCTTTCGCTGTAGGACCAGGTGTGTTCCTGTCTGCGCCGTCTGCAGTGTAACTCAGCAGAGTGATATATATAACCTAGAATCGTAACAGCAAGACGTTAGTTCGGGCCACGATCGCCGCCTACTGCGGAGTCCCGAAAAAGTCAGGTTGGTTTTTGTCGGTGTACGATATTAGCGCAAGCACACTCGTTTCCGAGGCTGCGAGCAGGTCACAGACACAGTGCACACGTGAATGGCAAAGTTCCTTTCGCTGTAGGTCCCGGTGTGTTCCTGTCTACGCCGTCTGCAGTGTGACTTATACAGCCTAGAATCGTAACAGCAAGACATTGGTTCGGGCCACGATCGCCGCCGAATGAGGAGTCCCGAAGAAGTCAGGCTGGTTTTTGTCGATATATGATATCAGCGCAAGCAGACTTGTTTCCGAGGCTGGGAGCAGGTCACAGGCGCAGTACACATGTGAATAGCAAAGTTCCTTTCGCTCTAGGCCAGGCCACAGGAAACGGAATGAGTTGCGAGTTATGACGACTCGAATGACTGCACATGGCAGACATACAGCGGCGAGGAACCAGCGACGGCTGTAGCACCTAGAGGCCAGTAAGGGGGCACGGAAAGTGAGGGGCAGGTCTACAGATTTGAGTTCACGGAGAACACGGAGGAACGTTTAAGCACCCTAGGGCAGTTTACAGGAGATACCGCACTACCATCGAAGACAACACCGAGGATTTTGACTAGAGTTTTCGAGGGTACGCCGTAGGGGCAACGCGGGAAGGTTGCGCATTAATGTAGAGGGCACCGCGCTTAGACCTGTTTAGTTGTGCGCCAGACACTTTCCCTTAATCGTCGAAAGCCTTCAGCACAGGTTCAAGGCAAGCTTGCCCTGGTAGCATGACAAATATATCATCTTCATACGCAAAAACAGGAGGGGGGGGGGGGGGCAACCACCGGGCAACCTAAGAAGGACATAGAGGGAACTTAAACGTACCAGGAGCGGGTTGAATACAGGAGAAAGGGGACAACCCTGCCGTACATCGCGCGTAATCCCAATAGGACGCGATAGACCACCAGCAACGGAGACCAGGCTTTTTGCACCAAGGTACAACACTTCCACAAAGCCAATCCACGCTTCATGGGAACCGTAAGCTGTAAGCATGGAAAACAGATACGAATGACGCACTCTGTCAAAAGCTTGTGCCTGGTCGAACGAGGCTAACACACCTGTTAGCTGTCTCAGGTTTAACCACTGGATCGCGTCACGAATAGCCATCCTGTGGAGGATTGATGACCTGCCAGGGACCGAATAGGCTTGACATGGGTGCCAGACCTTCTCCAACAGCGGCGAAACACTTAGGAGAAGGCCCTGGACTAGAATTTTGTAGTCGCAAGCCGAAGTGTCATGGGGCGATACGCGTCCGGGTCCTGCTTTCTTGACGCGCGTCCTTGCAGAGAAGGACAGTTATGCCACTCTGCATTGTGGAGCAGAACGCTCCTCGCGACAAGCATTGATTACATATACGAGTTAAAGCACCGCACATTACCCTCCAGAGACGTTTGTAGAACTCTACTGGGAGGCGATCGATGCAGCGACACTTCCCTTTCGGTACTGACGAAACAGCGGCAAAAAGTTCATTTTGCGTGAGCGGCCTTGAGTCTGCGAACTCCATTTGTTTCATTGGGAGTGGGCACTCCGGGCTAACCACCGTCCCGTTGGATGATGAATCTTGATAAAGGGCTACGCAATTTTCATGCATTGCAGCTCGAATGTCATCAGGTTGTGTGAGAAGTGAGCCGTCAGCTGACCGGACAACGGGGATATCCGAGGCCGGGTTTCCTGCCATATAGCGCCGGAGGAGTAAGCGGGAGCGGTATGCTTCCCGACACCAGCGTTCGAGGTTTCGCTGAGCAGCGAAATTGCGCCAGGAACGCATTCTCATGGCCATTGTCGCGTTAACGTCTCGAGGACGGGAAAGCAGGGTAACAGCCCACATGAGTGCCAGACCAAGAATCAATCTTTATTTACCCGTGCGCAGCCTTTTACACTCTTCCAAACATACGAACACAAGCTGTCAAGGACACAAAGATATGATAGCGATAGCTCGCTCGTAGGCTCGGTGACAGTGCAAGCAGATAACACCACATCTCCCTTTTCTTCAGGGCGAACAAACTAACAAAATGAATAAGTTGTCGCACTGGCGAATTCCGATAAACAACCTGGGGAACTGTCCAAGCGTTCAAAGCACATCGGAAAGTTAACTGCAAAATTAACACAGGCGGCGTAGGCACATCACGTACAGTTCACTTTTCAATTCGTAATCTTACCGGCTGGTACGCTTTACGTCCGTATATTGTTACTGCTACGGGCGTTCTCTCGCCCTGATTGACAGGAGTGGGACGTTCGGCTCTTGGGGTTTCCAAACCCGGAGTACGACGCTCTCCTACGTTGACGACCGGACTTGTGCAGGGTAGAACAGGAAGGTGAAGCAGAGTCCTCGTAGAGTCCGACGGAGTGGAACCTAGCGGCACCAGGTATCTTCGGTTCCTACTGAAGCACCCACTCACAGTTCGAACCAAGTACTGTCAGGGACACTTCTAACTTTCTACTCGTTTCTGTGGCCGCGCTCCGATAAGCGCCACGCTAGCGGACAAGGTCGCAAATAAAAAGTGGACTCGTCCATGGGTGGCCTGGTGCCGACAAGGTATCGCATTGCCGCACGAAGGCGTTGGAAGGACCGAGGAAAAAACAATAAAGAAAACGTAACAAGGGAAAGCAGAGGCGACAACAAAGCGCGATCTTCTTGCTCCTTACAAAACAGGGCACGGCAAGTGACAACAGATTAAGATAGTGATATAATTCCCTCTCACATCGTCTGCTTTCCTTTTGTTACGTTTTTCTTTGTTTTTCCACGTTCTTTCCAACACCTTCGTGCGGAATGCGATACCTCGTCGGCACCCGGCCACCGCGGACGAGTCCACTTTTTGTTTGTGACTTTGCCCGCTAGCGTGGCGCTTATGGGAGCGAGACCACGGAAACGAGTAGAAAGTTAGAAGTGTTCCTGACAGTACAAGCGAGGTGTCCGGGCATACTGTTCGACCGTTGCACTTTTCTTCAGGTCCTTCACCCACACCTTCTCACCGGGCTCTAGCAGACGAAGTTCCTTGACAGCGTGCCTCCGGTTATAGTGTTGCCGTTGTTTCTGACGAACTCTTTTGTCTTCCTCTCGGAATTTTGCGAAGGCTCGATGTCTTGGTTGAAGGAGATTTCCATACACAGGAACTTTCGTCCGAAGTCTTCTACCAATGGAAATTTCCGCTAGACTCGTTCCAGCAGGTCCCGGGGTATCTCTGTAAGCTAGGAGTGCGAAATATGGATCTTCGGGTTTTTGCAATAGTTTCTTGACCGTCTGTACCATTCGTTCAGCCTCACCATTCGCTTGTGGATAACGTGGGCTTGATGTTTGGTGACGACAATCATATTACGTGGCGAAGTCTGCGAAATCCCTGCTCGCAAATTGTGGTCCGTTATTAGGGATAACAAGTCCTGCTATGCATTGGCGGGCGAAAATACGTTTTATCGCTCGGATCACAGACGATGACGTTGTGTTCGAGAGTAGTGCTATCTCCGGGACAAATAATCAACAAGAACAAGATAAGTTCTTCCGCCGAGATCAAAAAGATCTGCTCCCACTTTCTCCTAAGGGTAACTGGGAGTTTCCGAAGATATCAGCGGCTCGGCGGATTGTGAACGAAATTGCAAACACGTGTCGCAGTTGCTTATCAACGTTGACAGCTGCTTGCTCAGCCCTGGCCACCACACGGATTCTTGCGCTTTGGCTCGTGTTCTAGCGATGCCTTGGTGCCCATCGTGAAGAAAACGTAAAATGTCAGCCTTCAGCGCTTCTGGTATGATCGAACGGGTTCCTTTGAGAAGTGGTCCGTCGCAGCAGGTGACGGAACCACGTTCCTGCCAGTAACGTGATAGCTTGAGAGGAACAGCTTTGTTGGCCACTGAGTGTCGAATAAAGTTTGAGCAGCTTACATATGTCGTCCGAGTGTTGCGCTGCCTTTATCCTGTCCACTTGAATATCGGAACGCAGACCGCTGATGGACGCAATGACGAATTCTTCTATTTGTGGCACCGAGAGGCTCTGCCGCTGCTTGTCAAGAGCGGTGATTGGCGACCTGGACAATGGGTCTGGTGTGATGAACTCTTTCCCGTGCACGTACACAATGTCAAAGTTGAAGCGCATCAGTCTCATTCGAAAACGTTGTATGCTCGGTTGCAGTGCGTCGAGCGCAGATTTTCCAAGAAGAGTGACCAAGGGTTGATGATCTGTTTCAAACGTTGCAGTCAGTCCACAAAGGTACTCATGAAACCTTTCAGCTGCCCATGTCAGAGCCAATGCTTCTTTTTCTATCTGCGCGTAGCGCATTTCCGTCGGCGTCAGCGACCTTGGTGCAGACGCTACTGGTCCTTTTCCTCCGCTTGGCTGAACTTGTGCCAGAACTGCCCCGATGTCGTAAGACGATGCATCCGCTGATAGAATAGTGGGAAAGCTAGGGTGATACCGCGCGGTGCAGCAAGCTGATGAAATTAAGCTTTTAACCTCGTTGAACGCAGTTTCTTGGTCCGGACCTCAGGTCCAAACAGCGTTTTTCCGTAGCCCTTACAAAAATGGCTGTTAACTTTTTGTTTCCATTCTACAGAACTCAGTCAACAGAGAACATTCAGTAGACTTTCCATTGACCTCATGTTTACATCAGATATTGATTTTATGTTGACTTATGGAACTTTAAGTCTTGTAGACAATTTTTCCCAGGAAGGTAACAAGTTTTTCTGTAGACTTTGCGTAGCCTTTCCACAAATTTCCTGTGACCTTCACATGTAATATATGTTTTCAATTTCTCTGTTGACTACTTGTTGACTCAGCTGCCGCTGCACATAGCATTTGCCATGCACACGTGCATTGCTCAATAAAACCAACTGCAATTGTGTTGTGTATCATGCATGCAGCTAAAAGGAAAACAGTGGACTCCAAACGAGCAAAATGACTATATTGATGGCGTTATCACAGCATTATCACACATATGTTGGATGTTGGTGCACTTGACTTGAGATGAAGTGGGAGAAACATTGCGTTCTCAGTTCTGTGGCCTCGACAGTTTACTAAGCATCACTGCTAGGCTGTTCTTCATCGGCCCCACAGGCTGGCGGAACTTCTGGCATGTGTAACCTGCAAAGAATAAGGCATTAGTGAATGTTAAATGACAACAATAGCACTGCAATGTGTCACTTAACCATGTTGAAGTGTGGAAGTAAACATGAAAAAGAAGAAGAAACAAAAAGAAGTTGCAAGAAGTACGCATTCCATTCGAAGACAGCCCTAATGCTTGCACCGGAAATTAGTGCAGGGAGTCTCTAGCTGTCACCGAAGCCATGTAAGTATTTGGAAGCTGTCTCTCTACTTACGTGTGCTGTGCTAACAAAAAGAAGCACAAATGTAACAGGTACAATTAATGTGCGAGGCCAGTGTTATAACATACACAACAAAAATGAAAACAGTACAGTGTATCTCGTAATTTATGTATCTGCCGTTAAGTAGTACAACTATTTTATGGAGGGAATTGCCTCAGGACAGAAGCCGCCGATATTTCGAACAGAGACTGTTCTTCTTCTGGGAATATGTTGGGAATATGTTTCTTGTTCTGGAATGTTCTTAAATATCGGCGGCTTCTGTCCTGAGGCAACTCCCTTCCTACATCTCTACCGGTTTGCTGGATTTCTACCCACCAACTATTTTATGGGGTTCATAAAAGTACAGTGTATCTTGTAATTTATGTATCTATTTTATGCGGTTCAGTACAACACAGGGTAGGAGAACCGGGTGAGGCAGGTCATTGTGCAGCGTGTTGGGCATACCGGTCACAGCGTTTTTTTTTTTTTTTTACTCTAGAAGTTTACTAACCAGCTCAATTCCATTTAGACATGGCTACCCTTGTACCCTACCCAATGACCTAGAATCTCAATGACATCAATGATGTATTCAGTTGCTGAAAAAATGGCAAGTTATTACATTTACCACTGAAGGTGCTCCAAGCTACGACTGTTTATGTCTCGCACTCAGCGTGGCTCGTTCAGGCACCAACGCTTCTCTCATGTTGTGATATATTATTTTTGATTCGTGTAAATGGCTGTTCGACAAATGGTGGGTTGAATCCCCCGAAGCCATTTGTCAGTGTTTGCAGGGTGTGACGGTATTTCTCAGTATCTTGTGCAAGTCAGGATCGGTCAGGAATGGCCAGCTGTGCTCAGACTATTTTGTCACACTTGTTTCCCCTAGCCGTTATTTGAGATCTGGATGACCACATGTGGAAAATGGGAAAAAGACGGCCATTGGTCTGCTTGTCTGTCATCATTTTTTAAAGTGAACAAGAGAGAACTGATGTTCTGAGGCTGGAACAACATTGAAGGGACAATAACATACAAGGCCTCAAGTTGCCTAAGAAATTAACGATGAAAGATGAAAGTCACTGAAAAGGCTAGCCAGCTGTAGGATTCGAACCCACGTCTTCTGGATTACCGGTCCAGGGCTCTACCGATTGAGCTAAGCTAACACGCCTTCTCAGCGACTTCCAGGGTGCGCCATCTGAAGGGACAAATCAGTCACTCTCTCTCACTCATCCTCCTTTCACTCTTACATTTTTGTTCAACATTTGCCGCTTGCGTCGATCCCTGTCGTATGTGTGTGCAAAAATGTAAGAGTGAAAGGAGGATGAGTGAGAGAGAGTGACTGGTTTGTCCCTTCAGATGACGCACCCTGGAAGTCGCGAGAAGGCGTGTTAGCTTAGCTCAATTGCTAGAGCCCTGGATGGGTAATAGAAAAGATGTTGGTTCGAATCCTACAGCTGGCTAACCTTTTCAGTGACTTTAATCTTTCATCATTTTTAAAGTGAGTTTGGGTGCTTTATTTAACTATGGGTGGCTTATTCTGTTCACCTTATGTTGTAAGCGGATATTGTGTGACCATGTGATACCCCCGTTTGGAACCCTTTTAAGCAAGGTTGCTGGGCTTTGTCTATACTATTCTGACTTTGGAATAGAATCCTGTCTTGGATAAACATACAAATTGTTGTCTTTACTAAACATCGTGCCTATGCGCTTGACCACGTCCCATTTTAACCTAACCACAGGTACTCTGAACCCGACCAGTCTGGACACTGACCACCTCGGATCGTCGCATTATGGGCTACTTTGTTATCCCATCTTTTTTTTATCGTTTCTTAACTTGTGTCAGAGGAAGTCTACTACCCTAGGTTACGTACTGGGCATAGGGGGAGGTAATGACAGAATCGGCTCACCATTGTAGGCCTCACAGAAGTGAGTCTACGTACCAAGAACAGCATCCAGCTTCTCACGGTCCAATGGCGGCTTCGCATCACTGCCCATGTTGGCATTCGATTGCACTCCGTAGAGCGACTTCCCAATACGGTTCTCCCGTCCGAAGACATTGCTCAATAGCACCCGTGCATATGTGTTGGCAGGGTTTGCACATTGAGACTCGATTCTTGCAAGAGTGGTTGCCTCCACAAGCACTCCATATCCGATGTCAACCTGAAAGTGGTTGCGCCTCAATGAGTTATTGATCTCTTCACGTGTTCCTATGATAAGTACACGAGCGAACAGTAATCATTATCTCGATATCTGCACCAAGAGCCATGGTATCACACATATGCGCAGTGGCATAGCCACGGGAGGGCTAGGGGGGGGGCACCAACCTGCCACGGACCGACCTATGCAAATGTGCAAATCCGAGAAGAACGTAACTGGTGGGGGGGAGGGGGGTAGTGTGACGATCGCAAAAGTCCTCTCACATCATGTCGTCTAGCTTAGCAGCACTCTTGAATGGTTTTCAATGTATGAGCTTTTCAAAATATTTCCAATCTCGTGACACCACCTCATTGGTCACGGCAGCCTTACATGTAATCGTATTGCGAACGTCCCAATCAACTTTTTTTTTTGTTCATCCGCACTTCGCAGTGTGCACAGGCTTCTGTGTGTGTCGCATACAGGATCAGCGGGGGGGGGGGGGGGTACATAGTCCCCTTACCTTGGAGGTCTGGCTACGCCACTGTATATGCGTCCCTTATGACTACAGTGTTCTGTATATGGCATGGAAGCAACAACAATGAGGATAAGCAATTTTTCACCTTGCTGGCTTCTGCTGTCGGATTGGGCAAGAGCTGTTCAATCTGGCTCACAGTCTTCTTCATGCGTCTTAGCATCCGTCCCAATTCTAGAAAATCAGTAGTCAGGAACAGGTTGGTTGGCCCCCCCATACAATACCGTATTTTTTCTCTGAGTTCTCCAATTTTCTTTTCAGCTGGTCACGTTCCTCTGCATTTGCCTTTTGCCCCTCCTCTGCGCTCTTCAGCTGTCTTTTCAGTTCTTCACAGTCCTGGCAGCTATCCCTCTCAGCTTCATGCTAGAACGAGTCGAGCAATCACTGACACAATAACTCTAGGTGAAGGGGGAAGCTTTCCCAAGATAAACCTGGGAGCACTGGAATTTAGCAAACAAGGCAGGGTGAAACGAGCCTTCTCCGCATGTCAAAACCATGAAATTGATCACAAAACAGTACGGGCTTCCTCTTAATTTCTGTTTCGAATCGCGCTCACCCATTACCAACACGGTAAAAATACGAACGCAAATTTGTAACAGTAACGACAACCCCAACAGTAACTAAGCTGCGGCACGAACACCCTAACTAGATTGATATGTATCAATCTAGTGACGTCTCAGAAGAGTAGGCTCGCTGCCTGTCAACAGAAGGCCCCGCAGTTTTGTTTAGTTCGAACTGAGTGTAACTAACAGTCATGGAACTGATTTCCCTTGCCACTTGCAGTGCCTTCGCATACCGATCCCGTTTTCTTTCCATTTCGATTTGTGAACCTGCATGGAATAAGTGCGACCTTTCTAAAGTAAAACATAGACTACACAAGCATGACGCCGCGATCGTTGATAATCAGTGTCTATTATTGAGACAAAGAGGCGTCGCACATGAATTTGGTCATAAACAGGACAGAAAAAACGCTGTCGGCAGAGAGCTTTCAAGATAGAAGTAAGCACTTGCCTGCAGTTAATATGTAACGAGACGACGGGTGCCTCTTTGCACGCCACTTGATTTCAACCAACTGCCCTTTCAGTTCAGAAACGCTTTTGAGATTCTCTTGAGGTTTCGTTGCAACTCAGCGTCGCAAAGTGCGCTGATAGGGTACACGTCAAACAGTGTGGTGTCCGGCCACATCACAATCACGTGCATCATCTTGAAAGCTCACTCTATAGACAAAAACGAACAGAACCGAGAGAACAAAATAGCCGAAAATAGCAACGACGCCAACTTACAGCTTCAAGGCGGGAAAATCGGGGCGCGTACGAGGCGACGCATAGCGATCTGCTGTTGCAACGACAATTCAGAACAAATATTTTGTTGTTATCCATTATCAGCCAAATTTGATGAAAGATTCAAGCGTTTAAAAATAAGAGGAAATGATGGTTATGAATAGAGTCTGTGTGTGATTCCGAATATTTTTTGTAGTTTCGGTTTCCTGTTTCTGCAAGCTTGTGCCATTAGCGATTTCCACTGTTGTCTCTTTCTCTTGTGTGAGTGAACATTGTACACAGATACTATGTAGTTCAAGCAGCTCGAATCTCGAAACGACGACATCAACTTAGCAGCAGGGGGATCTCGGGTGATGTGAGCAGCTTGTGCACTGGTGCTGTGTGTGCTTCCCGTCCCGAACTAAGATATTACAAGTGCGCCGGCATGGCGTCGCAGCCGAAGAGATGCAAGTATCTGTACGACACGAGCGTAAGTCTCCCGCGAACAACCAACTATAGACTACAGTTGCGACAAGAAAGCCAGAGTTTTCGTCAGCAGGAGGCTGCAGCTGCTATATACGGAGCCGAGAAGTGACGATGATGGCCGTTTCTGTAATGGTGGTGTTAGCAGCAATTGCGGCGGTGACTCTACGGAACCAAGTTTCTTGGACAGTTGCGAAGAAAGAGAAGGTCGAGGTTTTGCCCAGACCTCGAACACTTCAAGTAAGACAGATCACGTCACGGAAAGTGCAGTACACGAGCATAACCTGGGCCTTCCATTCAATATATATATATCCCCCCCCCGGGCAAACGCTGCTTAATTTCTTTATTGTTGTTCTTGCAGGATGAATTGCTTTATGATGGCGCACGGATTTCCCGCAGTGAAAGTCTACTCCTCATCATGGCACATTCGCTTCGGTACCGGTTATTGAAAGAGGCAACAGAAAGCCTCCTGAAGGTATTAGAAGCGCATCTGGCAATCGGTACCACCTTGCCGTTGACAAAGTATATGTTCTTCAAAGAATTTGATGATGCAAAAAGTTCAATATCTGCAAACTTTTGGTGTGCTGCATGTGGAGCATACGTGGGGAAGGAAGAGGACTGTAGTGGCCCAGACCGTGTACTTAATTGTTCTATATGCAACGAGTGACTCTCGCCATGTGACTCTCGGGAGAAGCTCCGGAGTGGACAGTACTTCATAACCATTGAGCTGCAGGCTCAACTGGCGTACCAGATGAATACAAATGAGTTTGTGTTGCTGTCACGTAACTCCTCACAACACGACGTTGGAGACATCACCAACAGCACTTCATATGGTACCCATGCTACCATAGGCGCCGACTGCGGGGGGGCGCGGGGGCCCTTGCCCCCCGGGAACATGAACTAGGGGGGGCGCCGCCTCCCCCGGAAGTCCCGCTAAGAGACTGACACCAACCTTTGGGGCTCGGAGCGCCCGGGGCAAAAGAGCGAAGAGGCACCAACCCCAAAAATGCATCTTGCAATTTGTAAAATATGTATCCGCCCACCATACTCATTATCACAGTAGAAGGTGAGGCTAAGAAACACAGAGGATGACACAACACATAACCTGAATTTCGCCCAAAGCAATCAGATCAATGAAACGAAAGCAGTCGAAAAGGTACCTGCAGCTGCCAGTGAGGTGCAACGGTAGAATCTTCGGAACGCATATCCGTTGGGAGCGGGTTCAACTCCCGTTGGTCCATTTCATTGACCATATTCATAATATTGCGCGCATTTCGGGTCAAACACCGAGGATTCAATGCATTTTGTTCTTTTTGCACTCAGTTTTCAAAGGCGTAATGCCTTCAGTTCTGCACATGTTCACTGTTCACGTTCTCTCTGTTTTTCTTTTTTTTTTTCTGTTCTTCCTTCCTCTTATTGCTATACCAGTTCTGCATACATCATAAGATCCCGCCAGAGTGTGTGATTAGTTTTGTGTTCATCATTTTTCTTTTATTTCCTTCTTTTTGTTTCCTCTTGCTTTCTTTTTTCTTTTCCTTTTTTGTCTTCCCCCTTTCACTTTTCCTTTTTGAATAACACGACATCCATCTGGCTTACCTTTCTTTTTTTTTCTTAATAAACTTCCCCCCCCCCCACAACCACCACCAGAGTACTTATTTCGCGGTGCGCCCTTGCCTCCCCCCCCCCTGGAAAAATGAAAACTCTCCGCCTCTGCATGCTACCCATATCAGAAAATGATATTTCCGTAACGTGCAACACAGATGGTGGCCCAGTTTTCGAATCATCACAATACTCCATATGGCCGTTACTTGTGCAAGTGAACGAGCTCCCGTATAGACTGCGGCCTCAGAATGTGCTACTGGCGGGCCTCTGGTTTCGAAGTGGCAAAACGCATCTACAGTGCTTTCTAAGACCTTTTGTTGACACAATGAACAACCTTTCATCATCTGGGTTCACTTGGACCAGCAAATCTGGTGGTCAACACACAACAAGAGAATTCCCTGGTCCCTGCACAGCCGATAGTGTGGCACGGTGCCAGATTTTAAACATGGTCCAGTTCAATGGAAAGTATGGCTGCTTGTGGTGTGAGCACAGAGGAGATGTGGTAGAGGTTCAGAGCGGCCATGCGAGGGTTTACTCCATTACAAATAATCTGCCTCGACCAAGGACGCAAGAAAGTGTCATGCACAACGCTGAAATTGCAGAGGCAAAAGGGCAGCCTTTTCATGGCATCAAGGGGCACAACATCCTGTTCCTGGTAACCTTCTTCGATGTTGTGACAGGGTGTGTTGTGGAATACATGCACGCCGTCTGTGCTGGTTTTCTTCGAAGGGGGGGGGGGAAGACTAGATGAAACTGACGGCAGACTTAAGAGCTTGAAGTCAGTATGGGAACCATCGCGTCTACCTCAGTCAGTCAAGAAGTGGAAATATTGGAAAGCGTCGGGGTGGCGCAGTTTTCTGTTTTGCTTTTCACCACTGGTACCGAAGGGCATTTTACCCCGAAAGTATTACAAGAACTGGCTCCGTTTTGTGTGTACCATGCATCATCTACTTAGGAAGGATGTACCTCTTGGACAGCTGGCCGACCAGCAAAAACACATGGTATCCTTCCTGACGGAATACCAAAAGTTGTATGGTAAAAAGCACATGAAATACAACACACACCTAATGATCCATTTAGTGCAGTGTGTGAAGGACTGGGGAGCTTTGTGGAACTACTCCACATTCACGTTCGAGAACATGAACGGCCGGCTGCTTAGTCTGGTGCATGGAACACGCTACGCCGCGGAACAAATTACTCAAAGATATTTGTTTATGCAAAACATATCAAGAAAGTTGTCGAACCTCCCAGTGCACCGTGACTCAAGTTGTGCCAAGCCTCTGCATGATGAGTTACTGAAGGCATACAAGCCCCACAAGAAAATTCGTGCTACTAGTAATATTGTACTCTATGGAAAGCATTTTATAGAAAGTTCACTCGTGGCCCGTTCACCTTTTGTGTTCCTCGATTGGATAAGTCACGGCGATCGAATTCTTACGTCAGAGCTGGAGAGAGGTTTGGACAGATTTTGGAAACACACGTTTGTGAGGAAAGAGGTGCGGCTCCGGTAGAAGCAAGAACGGCTCCAGTAATGTTAAAATTGCAAGTTTTCCGGACAAAGCAAACTTTCCTTCATGTTCTGCACAATGACTTCTGCATAGACAGCTTTGCATGTGTCGAACAATCTGAAAAAGCTCTCGTGATTGATGCGTCACAAGCCACAAAATGCATTGCCTTGGCCATTGACGGGTCAATATACTTGTGTGCGTTGCATGATAATCTTGTTGTTGAGGCTACTTGACCATGCACCTTTCACAAGTTTCATTATGCTGCTCTATTCACCATTTATGCGATGTCTTGCATGACAAATTTTTGAGTGCATTATTGCTAAAGCCAAGCAACGTAAACACATATATAACTCTGCCAACATTAAATTTTGCTTCATACTGCATTATTCTGCTTCCTACTGTCTCATTCTCAAATACTGTAAACTTATTGGAGTATCAAGGTGACAACATATTTCAACATTATTGCCACTACGGAGCAGCCCAGTTGAAAATATTGCACGTAATCAAAGAATTTGGCATGTCAACAAAATTTCAACACAGACACCTGTGGACTACATTTCTAGGAAGTACACATAAATGCATTCAACAGGTTGTACATTCACAGTTAACAGGAATGCCTGTTGCCTTACTCAACGAAAAGTCAAAGTCAACAGCCTGTCAAATTAGGAAACAAAACATACACAAGAAGTCTGTAGAAAGTAAAAGTTCATTTTTGTAAGGGAGGGGTCCTCTCAAAGTTATAGTTCTTTCAGCAAGGTGAGGCAGGAACCTGCTCATATATGTGACCATCCCAAGAACTCTCCGGACGCCGCAAACATCTGTTGGCGGTGGAAGCTTCGGTATCGCTTCAACTTTACTTTGATCCGGGCCGATGCCCGGATCAAAGTAAAGTTTTTCGATTACGATGAAGATTTTCGTTTACGACGTATCCAAGAAACGAGATTTCTTTCTCTCGTATTTTGTTTCGTTGAGGTCACTCCCGCTGCTGCGATTCGTTGCAGTACCTTGTGCAAATTTCTGTCATTTTTCTCAGCGTCGTTGCCGTAGACCATCATGTCGACGACTCCCGGCAATCCACTGAGTACTTCGGTCCTCTTCTTCTGAAAGTATTCTGGAGCCGACGTTATGCGAAAATGCATCCGCGTGAAACAGTACCTCCCAAAGGGAGTTATAAACATAGTCAGCTCCTGACTTTCTAGCGACAGCTTGACCTGGTAGAAGCCTGAGTTGGCGTCCAACTTGGAAAATACGCTTGCGTTTCCGAGTAGCCCTAGGGTTTCTTCTACCGTTGGAAGCGTGTACCGTTCGCATAGAACACTAGCGCTGAGTGTTGTCAGCTCGACACCGATTCGACGTCCCCCGATGGCTTTACAACCGAAACAATCCCGGCACACCAAGCAGTCGGCCCTTCTACTGGTCGGGTGGCTCCATTTTTTTTTCATCTTGTCCAGTTCTCGTCTTAGTGTAGCTCTCAAGGGTATGGGTATCCTCCTTGCTGCGTACAGGGCATACGGGGTCGCACCTTCCTTGAGGCGAATGGTATGCTCGCCTTCCACGGTCCGAAGGCCATGAAATAGTTCTGGGTATTTCTTTTCCACGTTGTCTGGCGTTGTAGACTCTACGAACTTGACGATGCCCAAAGCTTCTTGTGCTGGTAGTCCCAACCATGGCACGTGCAAAGATCAATCACGTAGACACATTGCTTAGACTTTTTGTCTTTCCAGGCTATCTCGGCCGTGAACTTCCCAATCACCGGCGATATCTGGCCTGACGGGCCTTTCAGCACTTTTCTTGACACCACAAGGTGCTGTGGAATCCCTTGAAAGGAAGCAGGTACTGCACATACTTCGGCGCCAGAGAACACTTTTGCTTCTATCGCAACGCCATTGATGAGAACTTGTACAAACTTTGCGGGCACTTTTCGTGACACTTGCGACAGGCTTCCAACAAAGTACGTGTCGGGATTCTTTGCAACTGTCGAAACCATCAGCTTACGACTTTCTGAAGTCTTCTTCTTGAAGGCTCTGGCGAAGTGCCCACGTTTAGAGCAACCGAACTTTGTCGCCGATCTTCTAGGACACAATACTCCAGCATGAGCTGGTCCTCCACACCATATGCAGGCAGTTTTGAAGCTCCTGTCTTGACTCGACTTCCGCCTGCGCGAAGCTCGTGCAGACTTCCTTTTGTGGACGTTGTCGACGTCTTGCATCGGCTGAAGACCTCTTTCTTGTGTTTGCGCTGGGTCTGCGCTGGGTAGGTCATGCTGCTGCTCAAGGATGCTTTCTCTTAGTCGAGCTTTTGCCAGCGCTGACGACTTGGTCGCTTCCGAGTCCATCTGAAGAGATGGAGCCAAAGTAAATATATCTCTTGTCATGCTCTCCTTCAAGTCGCCGAACTTGCATCAGTCCGCCATCGTATGAAGACAAGTCATGCACTGGTCAACTGTTTCCGTCGGCTCTTGGGAACGGCGATGGAAACAAGAGCTTTCGTAGACGACATTTTCTACTTTGAGGATGTGCTTGTCGAATTTCTCTTTGACCTTTTCGTAGTCCTTGGCGTCAGCTTCCGACAGTTGAAATGTACTGAAAATATTTCTTGCCTGGCGTCCCATGGTGTAGAGAAGTGTGTGAACCTGTGCTTCGCTCGTCCGTTCACTAAGTCCCGAGGCCTAGCGATAATTGTCAAATTCTTGGATCCAACTTTCCCATTCCACTGCATTGTCAAAACTGAATGCTTCCGGCTGCCGTGCGGCGAAAGGTGCACAGCTAACTGTCGGTGCCGTTGACTGTTTTGCCATTGTGGTATGTTAGGTGGAATGCTGACCCAGCCACTTCTGACATCATGTCGCGTTAACGTCTCGAGGACGGGAAAGCAGCGTAACAGCCCACATGAGTGCCAGACCAAGAATCAATCTTTATTTCCCCGTGCGCAGCCTTTTTCGCTCTTCCAAACATACGAACACCAGCTGTCAAGGGCACAAAGATATGATAGCGATAGCTCGCTCGTAGGCTCGGTGATAGTGCAAGCAGATAACACCACAGCCATCAGGCGCCTATGCACATCCGCGATATCAGATGCAGTGTCATGGCTGCAAGAGCCAGGGTGGCGTAGAATAGCTAAGACCTGCCTGAGTGCGTCTCTACATTCCCTGTGTTCACGCGCGCGCCGTGTACCCCAACACCAAAAGCGATCGGCGGCTCCCAGCTTCAAAGCCTCCGAGTGATCGGACCCAAAATCGGGTACGAAACATTTTTCCGACAGCCAATGTTGCATGCCTTCTTTAATCTCGTGGTCGTCTAGCAAAGACACGTTCAATCGCCAAATGGAGGCACTGGAGCGAAAACTCCTCAGCCCTGACAGAGATAAAACGACCCCATGATGATCAGTGAGGTCCCCGGCCCGGATTCGTGTTCCACCCACAGAAAGAACTCAGCATTCCTGGAAGCACATAGAAGCGATCCAGCCGAGTGTGATGGCCACGGGAGTTAACCCAAGTGAATTCGTATCTGTCACCATGAACGTGAGACCAGGCGTCAGTTAAGCCAATGTCGCTTAATAGGCGTTGCAGTTCTCTGCACGCCTGCCTCAAGTGTTGGCGGTCAACCATCAAACTAGAATCACCAGCAAGTATCAGGTTTTGATTGCCTAGACAGCAGCCAAACCCTGATATTTGCTGGTGATTTTAATTGCACGATCGATCGGCAACCGTAGGATAGGACAAGCGAAAGCTTGCCCACATCACATTTAAAAAATATTAGCCCTTTCGCCCTCAAAACGAAGAACTGCAACTGGAACATGTATTGTCATCAAGCAGGAGAGCTACCTATGGAGGTAGGTTCCTTTACACTAGACGCGCGCTATGCTGAAAGGCAGAATATAACGCTCTTAGGGGATATTGCTGCTTCTACGGGCCATACCACGCGAACAATCTATGATATACGGGAGAGTCGCGACGGAAGACAGTACAAGTCTAGCAAACTGGCTAGGACAGAATGTGCCACTCACCTTGATGATAGCGAAAGATGCGAGTGGAGCAGAGCCAGCGACGGGATCACTCGACTGAGCCGAGCACTGCCTGTTCCCTGGTGATCAGCGCCCGTAGTCTAGTGCGAACTGCCTGAAACAAACCTACGCTCCCACAATCGGGGTCACAGAAGGCCAACCTGCACCGGCGTATCCAAATTTGGAAATGTATTTCCGCAATCAAACGCGCCAAATGTTTCCGATCCCTTGCTGCCGCCGGCAACGGTTCCATGAATCTTACAGTGGACCATTCGACTCTTGGTAGGTCAAAAACAACAGCCGCTCTGATCCACAGGAGCAGCGGAATCTGGCACTGAAGGAAGCAGTGCTCTGGTGACTCCGAGATGCCACAAGACGCGCACTGATCCGTGCGACAAATATGGAAGCGGTGTAAACGTTCACGTAGCGGGAGGACACCATGAGCCAGCTTCCACTGGAGATTCGCTCGACGAGCGTCCAACCTGCCAGCCGTGATACGTCGCCAAGCGCTTCCGGAAGGACTATCCACGGCACCAGGCAGGGAGGGACGTACGCCACGCTATGCGGTGCTGAATACGCGCCGAGTTCGGGGGTGGCCGATTAAGCGCAAGAAGTGCCATGTAAAGGCGCCGCACAGGCCATGATGTTATGTCATCAAAAGGGAAAGAAGCTCGCAGGCTGCGCATTGCCACAACGTATGCCTTCAGGTGGGGAGCCACGCACTCTGAGCGCGGGCGAGTGTGTGTCAGCTCAGACAAAAAAAAAAAAAAAAACGAATGTCGGGTCCTAACAGAAAAGTTAGCAGACCCTGAGCAGGATGCCGCTGCTCTAGGAGACCCTGAAAGATCGCGCGCAGACCTAAGGCAAGGCACTTCACTTTGAAATCGGGCACCAAAAGGCCGCCATCTACGCGAGGCCGATACATACGACCTCTTGATACCCATTCTACAGAACCGCCCCAGATAAACTGAAACGCCGCACGTGTAGCGGCCTGAAGAGTAGTCCGCGGAGGGATGGATATATTGGCTAAATATCAATATTTACTCAGAAACCAAGACGCAGCAAGGCGCGCTCTGCAGGTTATGGGGAGTACGAGCTCTTTCAAATCCCGGAGCACAGGAATACTACTCATATGGACACGTGCCCAGGTACTGGGAGATATTCCTGAAGGCAGGAAATCATACCCAAGAACGCGCATGGCATTCTTCACAGGAATACCAAAGGGTGCGGAGCACGACGGGATGAGGTTGACGAAAAGTAGTGCGCTTTTATCTCTATTGATCTGTGCATTAGAAACCCTAGCGTAGCTTGCAATTACCTGGAGAACATTCCCGATAGCTTCCTCGTCGGTAAGGATGAGAGATAGGTCGTCTGCATACGCAAAAAGCGGTAACGCGGATGTGCCCGGGAGGGCAAGCATCCGGGATGCAACCGAGGATGCGAGGGACTCTAAAAGCGGACCAAACACTAGGGCATACAGTGCCGGTGACAGGGGGCAGCCCTGGCGGACGCCAACCTTTATGAGGAAGTTAGCAGAGGTACCTCCATTGACACCAATGAAAGCTGACGCACCAGCATACAGTGCTCGGAACCACGATATGATCTCGCGATCAAACCCACTCGCCTCCAACACACGGTACATGTATTCGTGAAGCACACAATCAAAGGCCTTCCTTTGGTCAAACGACACTAAAAGACAAGGACGCCGCCGACTATGTGCCCAGTACAAGGCGTCTCTTAAAGTCTGCGTATGAAGCGAGATGGACCGCTCAGGGACAGCACAGGCCTGGAAAGGAGGAATGACTGTACCAAGAACTGGAGAGATGCGTTGCAAAATCGTTTTTGATAAAATTTTATAGTCAGTATTAAGCAGTGCAACAGGGCGATAGGCATTTGGGTCTTGTTTTTTGGAAGCATCCTTGCACAACAAGGTGACAATGCTCTCACGCATGGACGAACAGAGGAGACACCGTGCCAAGCACTGATTCAACAGAACTGTCAAAGGCCTCTGAAGAGTGGACCAGAAGCATTTATAGAATTCAGCTGGGAGGCCATCGGAACCGGGAGACTTTCCTGTGTGAAGAGCTTTGACGGCAGCAGTATATTCGTCCACAGAGAACGGAGCTGCACTGAGCTCGATACGTCGTGCGTCCTGCAAAAACGCTCGACCCTCGACGTCGACAGGCTGCACGGAGTCAAAAAGCGCCATAAAATGATCACGCAGCAGTGATCGAACTCCATCAGGGTGCTCCTGAACCGAACCGTCGGTTGCAACAAGTTGCTCGATGACACTGGGAGGCCGACGGAGGTAACGGCCAAGCAAAAGGCGAGAGCAATATGCTTCTCGCGACCAGCGCTCGACAGTCTGTGCTGCCGCAAACTGGTCCCAGAAACGTAACCTCAGAGAGGCTAGCCTCCCTAGCACGTCCTGTATGGCTTGATCATTGCCTGGGCCTCGCGATCCAGGATGGCGCAAAACAGACAGCACTTGCCGGAGGTGCACAAATTCGTCCCGGCTCTCCCTTGCACGCCTAGCTCTCCATTGACGAAAAAGTCTCGCGGCTCCTAGTTTGGTCTCTTCCCACCATTCCGATGAGACTAAAGTGTCAGCGCAGCGATCAACAAGGAACGCTTTGACGTCGTTACGAATTTCTGTGTCCCGCAGTAGCTCGGCACAAAGAATCCAACAGCCGGATCCGGAGCGAGAACCTCGCAACCCAGTGAGCGAAAGACGCAGACCCTCGTGGTCAGAAAAATCTCCAGAGGGAAGCACATCGCATTTCAAAACATGGCTACCCAAACAAGGAGAAACGTACAAACGGTCAAGTCGGCTATGTGCACCCTGAGCATTGCACCACGTGTACTGGTAAACTCCAGGATTTATGTGCGAAAATGCATCTATGAGTCCTAGGCCGCCAACTAATTGCAACAGGCCCTGGTTTACAGGCCTGCTTCCACCCCCATGACCGTCAATAGTGCAATTAAAGTCCCCCGCAATCACAAGGTTTGGGTTACCCACCATGAAATAATCGAGTCCCCTAAAAAATTCCGTACGGTCACCCCGGCGCACCGGAGCGTACAAGTTCACAATTCTGAGAACTGTGCCCGCCAGGTCCAACTCAACCGAAATAACGCGACCATCCCAATCGCGATCAAACCACTTTACCACGCCGCGACAAGATGGAAAAATTATAATGCCAAGTCCTGACCGACGAGGTGAGCCATGACTAAAAAACACCCTAACATGATGGTTCGCCTCTAAATTCCTGACAGCCCTTGCTGAAAGAAAATGAGTTTCCTGCAGCAAAAGAATATCAATGGAATGACTAGAAGCCCACTGTAATACTGAAAGTTGCTTAGTACAGCGGGAAAAAACCCTACAATTCAGCGTAGCCACAGAAATGCCATAATTTGAAATAATGCGCTCACAAAAACTACCATTACACGAATGTTGCTTCCTCTGAGACAACAGCTGACGCCTCTGCCTCCATGTCAATGTCACCATCATTTTTACCCCACGCTTCGTCGTCACTCGAAAGAGATACGTCGCTCGGGAACCAGCGACCATCATCTACAGCAGGCTCTCCTCGAGGCACCTTCTCGCCCCCTACTATGACGACTGCATCACAGTTGTCATGGTCACACTCATCCTCACTTGAGTCGCTCGGAAGCGCCACGGAAACTACGGAGGACATCCCTGCGTCCTCCTCATCCACTGTGTTAGGAGCGACAACAGCTGCAGGCTCCAATGCCACAGAACCCGCGACCTCCGACACTACATCCGCAGAAGGCGCACTCTCTGCTGGTGCAGACCCAACGCCACCGGTCTCCGAGGCATTTGGAATGCCCACCACACGGGACGCCCAGGTTTTCACCGAGCATGACTTAGCAGCATGGTCTCCCCCACACCTACGGCAGGGTTTCTCACAGGTAGCATGACCTACCTCCCCACACCTAGAGCACACAGGCACCGAGCAGGACTTTTGAAAATGTCCTGACTGCCCACACCTAAAACAAGTTCTCCGCATGCCTGGGTAGCGAAATATAATACCCCTGTCACACGGGCATTTTCGATCCTGCTCGACCGAACCTGCTTGAACCCAATGCAGATCGGATGGTGCTACACGGCCACTTCCAAGCAGGATCGAACTTTGATCCTGCTTGACTCAAGACAGTTCCCATAACAGGATTGAGAATTTCGAGACGGCTCGACGGCCGCCATTTGCATCCTCGACCCCGGTGAACTGTCAATACTTAAGGCGGACATGCGCGCGAAGCTACAAATGATGCTTACATTGATGCGCATTGAAAGTGGACGTGTAGCAGCGTCAAAACTCGAGCGTGCTCGGGAAGTTCGATGCAGATCGGATTCGAGAAGGATCGAAATGCCCGTGTGACAGGGGTATAAGTCGCTTACCCCTAACGCGGATGAAGTTTGGCACCGGGGACTTCATTTCCATAATCACACGGCGGTTGCCGGTCTCTATGAAATTGAGTTCCGGATGGTCTTATGTCTCGCGGACAATGTCCTTTACTGTGCCATACTGGCCCAGCACTGAAACAATGTGCGCGTTATCCATACCAACCGGTGCCTTCGACCCCTTAACTACGGTGAGGTTGGTTTCCAATGAAACCAAGGGAATGGCAACACCATTTACCTCTACAGAGGCCAAACCTTTCAGGGTTGCAGCCCCTTGGGGATACATAGCTTTGAGCTCAAAATCTGACTCATCCTGGTGCTGAAAAGATCGTATACAGCCACCAGGAGCCTTCTTCACCAGAGCGAGAAGGAATTCCACGCGTGACACTGCCGACGGCAGTGTTACGCGAAAATCGAGCGGCCGGCTGGCCATGGCACACACACACGCCAAAAGAAAGACACTAGCCCATCACCAACAATAGAATCACACAAAGGAAAACACACAGAGATATATAGATATTTACAGAAAATCAGAACAAGGACAGAATCACTCACCGCAGCTCAGCCTCGTCGTCGTCGTCTGTTTGGCAACAACCGAAATCATCAAGCATCATTGCGGAAGACAGATATAGAAGGGTATAAGTCGTACACAAAAAAGTAGAAGAAATGTTACTTCGACGATCGCCGCAAACGCAGATTGGGTTCTGGCGACAGCTACCCATCACTTGTGCCAGCTATACACGTTTGCTGGTGTGGCGGAAGCGTCAACAATCAAAGTGGTCGCCTCTTGGACCCCTAGCGGTATCCAACGACGACGACGATGATTGAGACAGTGACATGGTCGGGCTCAAGCTATCCCCACTGATTTCTTTTTTTTTCTTTTTTTTTTCTTGATGGGACGCCCCCTGTTCCTGACGTCCTTAGGATGATCGAACGTTTGCAGGAACCACCTTAGGTGCAGGAAAAAAAGAAAAGGTTTGTGCTCCTTGGCATACCGCAAAAGGTGTGCGAAGTGCGACGCCGTTATAACATCCGTAGGATGCGACTTCTTTTCGGGTGTAATAGATACACACACACTATCGCTTGTTTTAGCAGATCAGTAATATTCTAGTTAAAAGGTACGATAAAGAATGCCGTGAAATCATAAGTCTATAATGTCATGCAAGCCACTTTGAGGGAATCGAGCGATTCACTCACCATGTTTTCCGAAGCGTTGCCGTTAAGACCTTCCGATGTGCTAAAACTCTCTATTTCCAGCTGAACGCATGAGTGTCAACGTCGACCACCACTCGGACGACTCTTGTTCGTCCGTGTGGTCCTGAATTCCGGTAACGCAGTGCATAAGGTTTGTGAATGCTGTAGCTGTTTATGTTGTCCATGCAGCGTACGCTGTAGAGCTTGGTTCACACTGCAGCGTTTCATCGCGTGCAGGCAAATGTGTGCGTACACGTACGACAGAAGTGATCAGCTAGTGGGGGTGGTGATTGTGAAAGGGCTCGCCGTTCTCGGCCTCACAGAGCTGTGAAAGGTCACGGCTGACGACTGTGGACAATGTGCATCCTGGGCCGACTTTTAAAGGAACTGCACTGACATATGTGCGGAAGGGTCTCAGGAAAACACAGGAAAAACCCCAGACAGCACAGCAGGCACCGGGGTTAATATCCGGGCACTTCCCATATATGCGTGGTGGCGCAACTGTCACCGAACGCGTGCGTTTCACCAAGTGCTCTGACTTCAAGTTTAACGTACACATTTTAGTTCGGCGTGTCGCAAACTACAGTTAGTTTGGGCGCAACTCAAGTATTAAGGTGTGATTAATCCTGAATAGTTCTATCTTGCTACCTCCATGCATTCCATGTTTGGTACGGCCATGTTGAAACACGTATTGTCACGTATAGGGACAACGACTAGCTGGAAAATCACCTCTCTCGTGCTGCTCAGAATGAACAGCAACAGCCATCATTTCCCGTCTTAGTCGATGAAGGTGCAGGGCACGAGAGGTGAACTTCCCCGTCGCCGTTGTCCCCGAATGTGACAATATCACAGAGAGGAGAAGTTATTCAGCACGAACACAGAGAAGGCAGCGATTGGTTCCCGCTTGCGGCTCGGTGCGTTTGTTGAAGAAAATTGAAATAATTACTGAATTGAAGGACTATTGAACATACTATGGAAAGCGGAGCACAGGCGTCCAGGTGGAACATAATTACACAAGATGCCCCACGCTCTTGCTGCTAGGGGCGAACAGAAGCTTTTAAAATATTAAGATAGAGTGCTACAAGTGCTACACTCCTAAAAAGAGGTGTACTTTGCCAGTAGAAAAGGGTTAACAGCTACATCCCAAGCAGCACACAATATTGGGCCCATACTGGCTTGTCATTGTGACATTGGCTTGTCATTTGGGTCCAATATGGGGCCCGTTTCGCCAAGATTTTCCCATATTTGCTGAAACTGGGCAATACTGGCAATATGGGCCCATATTGCCCAGTGTCAGCCAATATTGGGAAAATCCTTGCATTATGGGCCCCGCATTGCCCGTGCGCACCCCATATTGACTGAAAACGCAGAAAATAGTACGTGCAGGTGTTGCACAAACGCTCAAGCAGCACGGCAAGATTGGACGTTGCAGCGCGTGAAATGCCCAATTCAGTAAGTCGTTACATCCAACAAATTCCTGCAGGTAATACAGATTGTTCGAAACAGTCAACATAGTGGCAATCCCACTGTAATGTTCACTAGAACTCGACAACTCAACTTTCCACGTTCTGGAAGGTGACGCCATCTTGCTTAGCGATGCCAAAGCCACTCGGTCGAACCGACTAAAACCTAGCGTGGTCGTATGAGCGAAATCACTCGTCCTACAACATTGCGCAGGCGCGACAGTGGGATAGGACGTTTCATACCAGCTAAAATGTCGCTAGTTCTTATAATGATAAAGGAATTGCGGCAGATCAAGCAAAAAACACATGTTTGATAGGAAGGGATAGCTCTTCTGTGAAGTTAGGTGCTTTCAAGTTGCTGCAAGCACTGCGAGTTGCTATGACGTCACGAAAGTGTTTCGGTTCCTTGTACTCTCGGAGCGGGTTGGAAACATTTGCTTCGTAGAATATTTCGATCCCAATGAACGCTTCTGAAGGATGTTTGGCATTGGCAGTTCCGTGGGACTGCTTATGTCCTTCAACAAGATGTGCGTAGCAGCCGCTCTTCGTTTGGGGGGCGATTCTTTTCATTTTTTTTTGCAATTGTATGCAACGTGGAAAAATGAGACATGGGAGAAATGAAAAAGCAAAAAGAAGAAAGAAGAAACATCTGCACTGGATATTAAACCGGATAATGCTTTATTATTACATGGACTCCGCGTTGGCGTTATCACAGAAATATTGGCAATATTGGCGCATGGGAGACTATAATAAAAAAACACTTCTGCCTGGAGGGTACAGCCTAGGATAAGTGTTCGGCTGAGGACGTGGCGTAATGAGGGACTGAGTAGTGGAGAAATCCTGACCGCCACTGAATGAGGGGACAGAAGAATGTGGGCGAGGAACTAGAGATCACCCAGGAACACACATCGTATGAGATACGCTCGCTCCCGATACGAGAAGCTGTACTGCTGCGCGCGGTGACATGCATCCTCAATTCGCTGCACAGTCTTCGGCCAGTTGAGGGGGCTCAGGCCGGCTTGGTCGAAGAAAACTCCAAGCACTCGCAGGCTTGAGCACCGCCGTAACGCCAGACCTGCTGGGACGGGAAAGGCGCCATGAGGAAGCATCTTAGATTTTTCCAAGTTGAGTCTGCCTCCAGACATCCCAGCGTAATCATCATAAATACGCAGTGCAGAAGACAGGGAATGTGGGTCACTGATGAAGAGGGTAACGTCGTCAGCGTACGCGGAGACTTTCCAGGTGCCGGAGCCCGGGAGGGGAAGACCAACCACGTAGCGGGACGCCTCAACACTCTGCAGAAACGGGTCCAAAGCCAGGACGTAAAGAGCAGGGGGCAATGGGCACCCCTGCCGCACGACGTGGAGCACCGGGAAGCTGGGACACGTCACGCCAGCAACGCTCATTATGCTGCGGTGGTTCTGGTAAACAAGCGATTCCCAGAAACAAAGGTCTCTGGGAAGACATACGCAGACAGAAGTTCGAACAGGTATCCGTGGAGTACTCTGTCGAAAGCTTCCGAATGGTCCAGCGACACCAGGCATCCTGATTCTGCTCTCCGTTGGGTATACCGCCGGAAGTCCCGAATTCCGCTGAGGTTATCGTACAAAGTACGACCAGGCACGCCACACGTCTGACTTAGGTGCAGAAGCAGCGGGAGCGCGCTGCCCACTTGGAGCGCGATAGCTGCTGTGACAAGTTTATAGTCACTGTTGAGAAGTGTAATTGCGCGCCAAGATTCCGGGCTAGAAAGACGGCCGTCCGTCTTCGGCACAAGTGCGTATTGTCATCAAGCAGGAGAGCCACCTATGGAGGTAGGCCAAGCAGCACAAGTGTGTATTGTCATCAAGCAGGATAACTACCTAAGGAGGTAGCCTCTTTTACACAAGCACTGTCTTATATACCAGAAAACAACGCTCCAAAGGGATATTGCTTTTTGTACGTGCCATACCCTGCGAACAATCCTGAAACTCCGGAAGAGTCGCTACGGGGAAACAGTACAGTCCTAGCGGGCTAACTAGAACTTGATATGCCACTCACCTTGACCATGATCAAAGAGCCGAGTCGCTGTAAGGCAGCGGCGACAGCACTCCACAGACCCAAATAATGACTGTTCACGGGTGATATGTGCACGCATCCCGGCTCTAACTGCCTGAAAAATAGTCATGCTCCCAACATCTGGGTCACCATAGGACAGCCGGCACCGGCGAATCCAAATTTGGAAGTTAATTTCCGAAATCAGGAATGCTAGTTTCTTCCGCTCTGCGCGTGCGACCGGCAACGGCTCGAGGTACCTTACGGTGGCCCAGTCAACTGCTGGGAGCCCAAATATTTGCGCGGCCCTACCCCACAGTAAAAGTGGAATATGGGATCGCAAAAAAGAATGACCTGCTGTCTCAGGCATGCCACAAGACGGACTACTGGCCGTGCGACATATCCGAAAACGGTGCAAACGTTCACGCAGTCGGAGGACACCATGGTGGAAGCTTCCACTGGAGACTAGCGCACCGTGCACCATGCCAGCCAGCAGTGATACGCCGCCAGGCGAATTTCGTTGGCACTGCTGGCCTTGCGGGACCCGGTCGCAGTTCCCTGTAAGCGGCGTAGAAATCGCGAACGCTCCACAAGGGTATGTCTTTAAATGGGCATTCGACACGCAAGCGCCGCACGACAGCAACACAAGCACAAAAATAAGCAGGCAGTACTTCCACCCTGGGGCGAAGCTCGGGACTTTCTAGGAACCACCTGGCGGCGTATCCTAGGAAATACTGCACTAATGCGCAGGACGGGTGCTTTGACGCACGGAGCGCCTCAAAGAGAATACGCGATTGGAGTGCCAAACACTTTTCTGGCACAGCCGGTACTCCCAAGCCACCCAGATCACGGCTTTCGTGGAGTTGAGGCCTAGAGACCCATTCAACGGATCCACCCCACAGAAAGCGGAACGCGTGTCGTGTGATAGCAGCCTGTATTACAGCCGGCGAGGATGAAACAGCCACTAAAAACCACAAGCGACTGTAATACCATGCTGCAAACAGGCGTGCACGAAAAGTGATCGGCCCGCCAACAAACTTAAGTTCTCGCAGCACAGCATTACAGCGGCTGAATACTCGAGGTCAGTTGACAGCTGAGACCCCTGCACTGTCAAAAACAACTCCCAGGATTTTAGCCTGATGTCTTACAGGAACTTGACACGGTGCAGGACAGGTTGGCTGAACATTCAAAAAAAGAGCGACACTTTTGGACCTATTCAATATTGCCCCAGAAACTGTACCGAAGTCTTCGAACGCTTTCAACACTGGCTCTAGGGAACTCTCGCGCGGTAGTATGACGGAGACACCATCAGCGTACGCAAACACAGGCGGTGGGCATCTATTAGGTAGCCTTAGGAGAACTGAGAGAGAACACAGCCTCCCGCGGAGAGGGTTGATGGTAAGGGCATACAAGGCGGGGGAGTGAGGGTATCCTTGTCGGACACCACACGTAACGTCAAACGGAGACGATAGACCACCAGCCACGGATACGACACTTTTTGCGCCTTTGTAGAACACCTGAACAAAGCGCACCCAACCATCGGCCAAACCATATGCCCTCAGTGTTGAAAATAAGTACATGTGGCGCACACGAACGAACGCCTTCGACTGATCGAAGGAAGCCACCACTGCTGCTGTGTGTCAACACATTATCAAATGGATGGCATCACGTAGCGCTATCCTGTGGAGGCCTGACGACCTGCCAGGGACCGAGCACGTCTGACACGGGTGTAGCACCGTTTCTAAGTGCGGCGAAACACGCAAAAGAAGTGCCTTGGCTAATATTTTGTAGTCGCATCACAATAGAGTGATAGGCCGGTGTGCATCCGGATCTCCTTTTCTGGACGGGTCCCTGCACAAGAGGACAAACACTCCAGTCTGCATGCTAGAACACAGCATTCCTCCTGACAAGCATAGATTAAATACCCGAGTCAAGGAGTTACCAATTACCCGCCAGAAACGTTTGTAAAACTCAACTGGGAGGCTATCAACGTCGGGACACTTTCCGTTCGGCATTGAGGAGGCAACTGCTAGAATCTCTTGTTGCGTGAGCGGCCCTGAGCCTGCATGCTCTATCTTTTCCTCCGGCAGTGGGCACTCTCGGCTGATAACGGGCTCGTCGGGTGATGACTCCAAGTAAAGGGCCGCGCAATGCTCACGCATCGCTGCTTGAATGTCATCAGGTTCGGTTAGAAGTGAGCCGTCAGCTGGCCGGAGCTCGGCTATACTCGAGCCCGGATTTCCTGCCACATAGCGCCGCAATAGCATGCGGGAGCAATGAGCTTCCCGACAGCAGCGCTCGACGTTTCTTTACGCTACGAACTTGCACCAAGAGTGCATACGAAGAGACGCAAGGCGCTTTTGCACATCCTCTATCTCAGAGGCAGTATCATGGCTGCGAGAGCCAGGGTGGCGAAGAATAGCTAATACCTGCCTGAGTGCATCTCTACACTGCCTATGTTAACGCGTACGCTGTCTCCCCCAAGACCGAAGACGGTGTGCTGCTCTCTGCTTGAAAGCCTCCCAGAGATCAGGCCCAAAATCGGGTGCGGAACACTGTTCTGATAGCCATTCTTGCATATCACTTTTAATTTCGGGATCCTCAAGCAAGGACACGTTCAGACGCCAAAAACAGCAACCAGATCGAAAATTGAGCATGCCAGATAGGGACAAAAGAACGCCGTGATGATCTGTAAGATCCCCAGCAGGTCGGGTCGCACAACTAGAGATGAAGTCTGCGAAGCCTGGCGAGACATAAAATCTGTCCAGTCCGCTGTGATGGCCACGTGTCTTAACCCAGGTGAACTCATATGCATTACCATGCACGTGGGACCAAGTATCATTCAACCCAATGAAGTTCACCAGGCGCTCCAGCTCTCTGATCGCTTGCCGATCTATCGTACAGTTAAAATCACCTGCAAAAAGTTCTGACTTCCATAAAAGAACGTGTAAATTCTGCGAAAAAAATCCGAGCGCTCACCGCGGCCCATGGAGGCGTAAACATTGACAACACGCAGTGTTCTATTCTCGTATTCCAGCTCAACAGCCACTACCCTTTCCTCGGTGTCCGTGTCGAACCTCCTGATAAATCCCCGAAACGACTGGTATTACCAACTGTAGGATGGGACAAGTGAAACCTTGTCCACATCACATTTCAAACATAGTATTGCCCTCGCCCTAAGAACGAAGAGCAGGATCAACTAGTGTCAGGCAGTCCCACGAAGCTGCCAAAACGAAAGGATTGAAACACTATGGTGTGCGTATTGTCATCAAGCAGGAGAGCTACCTAAAGGACGTGAATGTCTCGAATCGAACTGCGGACCTTTCGTGTCAAAGTCCGACACCTCGTATTGGCAACTGTAGGATGGGACAAGCGTTAGCTTGCCCACATCACGCTTCAAAAATGGTGTCCGAGCTACCTATGGTGTCTAAGTGTTACCGCAGCGATCGCTGCAAACGCGGAATCCGAGTCTGGCGACTGCTACATATCATTGGTGCCAGTTCTCTAATTTTGCCGGTGTGGCGGACGCGTTTAGAATAAGAGTGTTTGTCTCTGCCGCCACCCTAGCGGTATGCGGTGATGGCGACGCTTGAGTGTCGAAGACAGAAATACAATTGTTGACTATAGTCATATGAAGGTGTTCAGTCTGTAATGTGCCAAGGTATAAACTATCGTCCTGAAAGTATATTTAAAAACTAAGACGTTAATTTTGAAACAGGCTGAATGTAACAGAACGGCGAAACCACCAGATGCCGCCGTCCTCGGTAGCTCAGTTGGTAACGTGCCGGCTTGCTGAGCTCAAGATCGCGGGTTCGATCCTGGCCGAGGGCGGCAGATGGGGGGGAGGTAAACATTGCTTCCAGCACCGTGTGTCGGAGATTTCCGGCGCACGTCAAAAGAACCCCAGGTGGTCCAAATTATCCTTTAAAAGCGATAAAACCCCCGTGCGGGAAACAAATCAAAGACAACACTCAGACTGACGAACAAGTATTTATTGTTGTCAAACCATTTCCCAAACTGATGCACGGGGGTTTTATCGCTTTTAAAGTATGCTACAATGAACAGCCTAATTTTTAGCCATTTTCCAAATTATCCGCATTCCTACCCTGCTGCACGTGCAACCATGTCGCCACACTGCGCACACAAACCTTACGGGTAACATCACAGTACCATTGCCATTCACCAGATTCCCTGATGCCCTAAAAACTGACACAATGTGACAAAAAACAGAGACGCATCGTCACGATGTCATTTTTCTGGGTGAAGTAGTAAATCCCTTTACTAGTTTGAACCGCACCGGCTTTCAACAAACATAACAAAATACAGTTAACGTTTCGGGTCCCATTCGAGTCATGGCACATAAATAAAACAAAAGAAGCTATCAATCGACAACCAGGCCCCCTCCCATAATGCTACGCTCCTCTTCTATGTAAATACCCGGTGACGACCAGGACAGCATCATTCTGATGATGGGACCCGAATGGGACCCGAAACGTTAACTGTATTTTGTTATGTTTGTTGAAAGCCGGTGCGGTTCAAACTAGTAAAGATGTCTACTCCCGGCAATTGGACTATATTCAGAAGATGTAAATAGTAATAATAATAATTGGGTGTTTACGTCGCTCGACAACTGAGATCATGAGCGACGCCACAGCGGTCAGTCTGTGGATTGCTTTTGCCCACCTGAGGGTTCTTTAACGTGCGATGAAAGCTCATCACACGGCACCCCGTATTTAACGTCCCTCGCGGAAGACGGCGTGTCTAAGCAACTTGTACCCTGCCACCAAGTTGCTGGCGTCCCCCGCGATCTCGGGATCAGAAGGCGAACACGCTACCGACTGAGCCACCGAGGCCGGTGATGTAAATAGTACTCACGAAATTCAATGAAACGACGCAGACAAGAAGTCTTCGTGTAATTGACAGGTTATAAGAATGAAGACGACGGAGAGAAGCTTGCCGTTGCCAACTGCACCTATACCCGTATTCGACGAAAGCACGGCATATCGGGAGTGGTCTCTGCAGAACTTTAACATATTCTCGGTACATTTTGTATGTCTGAAACGCAGGTTTCAAACACGACTCGTTGTCGATGTCGGACGAAAGACAGACTTCGGGAATGCTGCTCTCAGCTTGAACATCACTATACCGGGTGTTTCACGAATGTCTCTCGGCTGAATAGTTCGCAAAAAGGTGGACCTGTCCAAAGGTTTTATTTTCAGTGAGCATCCTTGCGACATCGGCCAAATATTGCAGAGTCATCATACTCATCTGCCTACGCTCATTAAGTAAATCAATAAATCAAAACAATAAAAATGCTCAAAATATGCGTCGGAGGCCTTCGCAACCAGCCGGAACGGGGGGGGGAGCACGACATGGCCACGGACAGATCCACGAAGATTCCATGATAGGCAAGCCTGAGCGATGGGCAAGACACGTAAACAAACACAAACACGAAGGCTCAAAACCAGCAAGACGTTTAATTGATAACAACGAACTTCATGAACATGTAGACGGTGCGAGGGAAGACAGAGAGAGGGGAATAGGGAATTGAGGACAAAATGAGTTGAAGGAAGTCAAAGGAGGCGCTTGAAGGCCGGGTGGATACATACAGACGGCACACTAATACAATTGCCCACACTCTGTATGGCCAACGCTTCTCTCAAAAGACGTTTTCGCCTGTCTGGTTCCCGCGCAGGCACCGCCGTCTGGGACCATAGGGGTTGACAGTTATAACACATTCTTAGATGATACAACAAATTTGAATCTGGGCTGTTTTTATGCTGGCCAAACCTTTGGTTAACGCATTGAGATGTTTGACCTATGTATACAAAGCCACAAGCTAACGGGATTCTATATACAACATTTTTTTGCACAAGGAACAAACTTGATGGTTATGTGTGCAACATTACAGGCAGACTCTGGTTTTGAAAAAGGCGTTAAACGATCTAACCTGAAGTTGTTCCTAAAGAGGAGACGGCCCCCATCTCATTCGATGTAGCCTTCAAATTATGTGAAATCTTGTGGTAGTACGGAACTACTGCCATTTTCTTGTTTTTCTCATTTTCTTCCATTAAGCGTTTCGGGCGAGCTTGAAACTGAGCAAGTAGATTGAGCTGTATTAGCTTAAACTCGTATCCTGCTCTTTGTAATTTGGCGGTCTGTAGCTTGAGAGCACTCAACACAAAATGCGAGGAAGATTTGGTCAATGCACTGGTTATCAAATAATTTATCAAACTATTTTTCACCAACTTAGAATGGCAACTCCTTCTTGGCAGAAGGGATTTTTTACTTGATGCACCATATTCCCAGCATAACCCACCTTTGAAGTGTAAGGTCAAATCTAAAAACTTCAACTTCCCGTCGGTGGGATGCTCTTCCGTAAAAGTTCATTCGGGGGCCGATTCACGAGCCACACGCTGCAGCTCTACCAAGCAGGAGCGGGAACGAGACACAAATATCAGATCATCAAGGTATCTAGCCACCAAAACAGTGTCAGGCAAACACGGATTTACAAAAGCACTTAAATGAGAGTCGAGGCAACCTAAATAGATTTCAGATAAGAACGGTGCAACGGACGAACCTATGAAAACACCATCCTTTTGGGTGTATAAAACACCATCTATGCAAGTTACATTAGAGTCCAAATATAAATTCAGCAATTCCAAAAAATCACTTATTGCAATGCCAGCGTGAGACTGGAAACGTACCAGATTTGAGTTCAAAAGATCCGAAACCCGTTTCAATAGCAAAGGTTTCCTAAGACAATAGTACAGATCTTTGACATTCAATGACATCGCAACGCCCCCCCCCCCCATTTCGGAACCATGAAACGGCAAAAGCATTTTGACAAAATATTGAGAGTTCCTCAGAGATAAGGAGTTGGGTACATCTAAAACTGACAATGATTTCTGGATGAAGGTTGAAACCAACTTCTGCCATGTGCTATTTTCATTGAGTACAATTCTAAGGGGTAGATTGGGTTTATGGTCCTTCAATAAAAATTTTGAAGAGAAAGTGCAAGAAGCAGTTCCTTTGATACTCTTTACCAAGGCTGACATTTCGTTTTCATTCAAAATATTCAAAACATCCCTTTTCAAAGATCGAAGGTTCCCAATGAAAGGCACCAACAGCTTGTTAATCGCGTCCGACCACTTTTTTAAGAACTCTTCTCTCGGCAGAACACCAAAACGGTCAGATGTGTCAGTTTGAAGCAAGACCAGATTTTTAGCCTGCAACTCCTCCTGTGCCGCAACAAGAGAACGGGGTTTGACACTGTAGCGGGGACCCGTGCAATGGGAAAGCTTGGCAATCGAATTTTCAATGAAAGCATGTTTCTTGGAACCACATTGCGGCTTAGAAGCTATGAGGTCCACGTCGGAGATGAAGACGAACCTTGAAGGTTTCACATTAAGGCAGAACTTTGGCGTTTTGGAGAGAAGGTCTGTGAGGTGCGATGGGGGGGACAGATGCACACTTGCAGGATTGACGGGGATAATCGATGAATGGACGGGCTCTTCACAGCGTTTTGCAGCAGGTTTGGGACCCGAGCGACGGAGGACTGACCAAAGAGAAGCGAATTCTTTTTCTTGACAACGTTGCCAATGGGAAAATTCTTGGGTATGCCGAAAGTGCGGACCGAAAAGTAGTCCACACAGCATATTGGCTGCGCAGCTCAGATCATTTATCTGGGTTCGGCTCATCGCTCAGGCTTGCCTATCATGGAAATTAACCACCAGCTAGCCTGCATTTACGCCATTCTGTCAATCCACGAAGATCATGCGACTTCCAGGGTAATTAAATAATGAGGGGGACGGTGAAGTGTGATAACCACAAAATACGCAGTTTTTGTTTTATCTTATTCAGGTACTTTATTATGTTTAAAATAACATACGTAGCTAGAGGATGTATGCATGAACGTCTACACCAGCCCTTCTGCGTCGGAAAGAAAAGGAAAGCTGCAAGAGCACTGATGCGTGCGTGTTGCTGTGGATCAAACGCAGCCTTGATGCGGAGAGCAGGCAGCATGCTGCGCAGACAACCGCTTTTTGTGCTTCCAGAACTTCAAAAAGCGAGTTAGCGCACACACAACCGTCAATATACCCCTCGTGGGTCCCGCATGGTGGCAGAGTCACGTTTTTCACTGTGAAAATACCACAATGCAGCCTGCAACCTCTGGAAGTTTTTGAGTCAGGAATTGTTCTGGACGACGCAGGAACTTATTGCATAGCGGTCGGTATTATCCAACTTCTTGTAACTCACCTTTACATACGATTTTTATCCTGACCAAGAGTGACGCTAACTGAGCAAATTTCGGATTGCATTCGTAGAAACAATGATAATAAAGTTGAAATCAAAAAGAAATGGAACGCACGTGCTAAAACAATCGGGGCATAATTTGCATTGAGAGCAGAACCGCATCCCATGGATCTTTCCTATGTCCACCGCTACCTATGAAGGTTCAATACAGAGAAGCGACTACTCATCCACAGCGGATGCCGGGACTTGTGGATTATTTTCTCTCCCCTGACTCAGCCGTAATGTGTGAGGTGGACTCGTCAGCGAAGGATGTGGGTGAAAGAGCGCGAGTAATTCCCAAAAATTAAATTTTAGCTGCCTCCTCGTGTGCACTGAATTAAAAAAAAGATAAACAACAGAAGCTACATAAAAGAGACTCCTACACCCTGACGCTTGAATGTAAGCGGACAAATGTTATGAATTCCTAGAGCCCTTTTCTCCTGCCGTAATACTTTGTTGACACAATGGCCTGTTTGGCGAATGTCCAGCGCGACACGTGGTGAGAATCTGATAAACAGCACGTTTGTAGCATGGTACAGTACTGGACAAAAGTTTACGGAACGCGCAGCGGCGTATTTTGTCTGGGTGGAGACACCCTAGCGCCGAGCGGAAGCGGCCGACTCCACTCGTTCAGAGGAGTCGAAGAGTGCGCTTGTGGCGACCCACCGTGATAGTAGTGGTAACTTTGCTTTTGAGTGTAACGAACGCCAAAATGGTTTCGTTTTCGCTCTACTGCACCTAGCGCGAGTGGCTATCGGGGGAAGGAAGTCTCTCCGCTATCGGAGAGATAACAGGGCGCTAAGATGAATTAAGGTGACAACGGGCTGCAGTGCCTAGCTTTTTTCGTTTTTATTAGACCAAAACAGAAGAAAAGAGCGTGTACCTTGAACACACACACACACGGAAAAAAAAGAGGCGGAGGAGGCGATACTGTCTCAATACTTGTCGGCCCCCCTTTCTCAGCAATACCTGAGGCCATGCGCAGAGGAAGGAAAGCGTATAGTCGACGGACAAGGTCCTCGTCTTCACGTAGCAAGGACCACTCTGCTTCTATAAATTCCCAGAGTGCGTCCCTGGTCCTTCTAGGCGTCCGTCTCTTGCTCATCCTATTCTTCAGGATGCCCCAGACTTTTTCGATTATGTTTAAGTTCGGGCTGTGCGCAGGCCATGTCAGCTGTATTACGCTGAGGTCCCCGAGTAGGCGTTGGGCAGTTTTACTACGATGAACGGAGCTGCCATCGTGCTGGAAATGGTAGCACCCATCCGGGAACGGCCCGTCCAGAGCATAGGGGAGCAGCGTCCTTTCGATAACCTCTGCGTAGGCTATGGAATTGAAGCGCCCTTCCAGTCGCACCAAAGACCCGATTCCGTCGCACGACTGGGCGCCCCAGACGGTCACCGTGTGCCGACCACTGGACAACACTCTATGGACATAGTGGGGCAAGTATCTAGCAAAAGTGCAGAAAGTATGAGGCCGTGCATAATGCTATGAAATGATTAGGGATACTGAATAGGTATACCCGCAGTTCGGAGGCCGCCAGATCCGCCTGGACTGGAACCGACGCGTACCAAATTTGGCCTCGTCGCTGAAGATTACGCTGTGCCAGCGGTTGTCGTCCCAGTTCATGTGGTCGAGGACAAACCGGAGCCTGACTTCTTCGTCGTCAGCCTTGAGGAGGGGCTTCTGTACAGCAACACCAGACTGAAGGCCAAGGTCCTTGAGGCTGCGCTGAACAGTTTTGGCCGACGACCCTAAGCTCAGTTCCCGCTTGATGTCCGTCGACGTGAAGAATGGCTCGACGGCACTTACGGCAACTATTTGCAAGTCCTCCTACGTGTTGGTGGCCGGCGGCCTTCCACTCCTCGGGGCATATTCCAGGCGACCGTCTTCGCGATAAACGCGGACAATGGATTAACCGACGAAAGGGAGCACCCAAGACGGCTGGCAATCCTCTTTCGGACAGTCCAGTCAGTGACAACGTGACGACTTCGCGTCTTCGCTCGATGTTCAATCTTCTCATCTTGACTGCTAAGAAGAGCTCTAGCTTTCTTGCCTTTTATTTTACTCCACCTTTCATACCGCAGTTAATTTGAATTTGGGAACGATCCACACAGAAGTTTTGGGTACCCAGCCATGGCTATGACACCTTTCGTATAGATGGATTTGATAGGCCGTATCTTCACCACATATAGCATGTTGGATGATGACCTGGAGCAGAAGATGTACCCATTTTGTGGGGCATTATTGCTACAAATAGGATCCGCCACCCGAGTTCAACAAATCAGGGACATGAACGTTGTCATTCGGTATGATGGTTGGCTAGGAGCGCTGTTATGTGGTGAAGTTCATTTTCAATAGTGTAGAACAAATAGAGCAAAACGTTATGTGTACCTTCGCGTTGGCGTCTGCAGTTCTTCGTATGGTACAATAATGGGTAGAGGTTTCTGGATGGCGGTGCGTCTACTCCGAGAAAAGTGGGTTTTTGTATTAACGCTGCACACGTTATGAAGGAGAAGTATTGAACAATAAATTGTAAATAGAATTACGAAGCATAGAAGAACAATATTGCACATATTACACCTATACTATGATTCGCGTAGCAGCGCACAAAGCGACTGTGAAATGGCAGAGGGCAAAACTGCATGGGAACGGTGGGAGGGCGAGAGAGGGTTGCAATAACAGGATGCGGGTTGCGCACGGTTTCCTATGTATTTTAGCCCCACAACCCAAGCAGCACAACATTGGAGAGTCAAATATTGGACCAATATTGGCAATGTCGGCTCAAAGTTGAACCAAGGATGAATCAATGTTGGTCCAATGTTTGGGCCAAGATGTTGTGCTGCTTGGAAAGAGGGCAGCTCGCGTGGCCGTGTGGTTAACGTGCTGTCTAGGTCACGCCGAGGCCGGGTTTGAATACCGGTGCCGGTCGTGCTGCCTGAGGCCTTATTGTCGACAAAGTAATCTGCCTCGACTACTGTGTGTCTCGTCTGCCATTGGTCGTCACCCCTTGACGGTCGCGCCTTCTTCACGTAACAACAAATGACAGGCAAAGAGAAAGTAATCGAGGTCGCACAGTTTGACGAGAATAGGGTCATTGGGGTGTTTGCTGGGTTCTCTTCGGACGCTGTGAGACATATGTCGGCGCACTTCCCTTCCGTCAGAAGTCTGCCCAGGACGCAAATTCCCCGGCGCGGCTGTCAGCATGTGTCCGTTCCTGTATGCTGCTAGTGCTGCGTATACGGTGTTGCTCGAATGAACGAACGCGACACCGCTGTGTTCCCACAACTCTTTCCCAAGCTGTACCCGCTGAAGGGTGAACACCACCCGTCTTGGTACCGATAAACAGTGTTGTACGTAGCGCCGTTACTTGTAGCGGCGGTACCGTATCTGTTACTTTTTTCGCTAGCGGAGTAGAGATCGCGCTACTTTTTTAAAATGGTAAATTAACCAAAGAAAAACTTCCGTTACAAATTTGTGGTAGCGCGATCTTTGAGCGCTGCCGCTACTTTCCGAGGTGGGGTTCGCGACAACTCGACTTGGACCTATCATTAAGCCTCCACTGTGCCTGAATTCGAACAAGCTGCCCGATATCACAACTCATTCTGTGAAGACCGGGCAAATAGCCCAACAGAGGCCGTTATCTGACAAAGAGACTGTCCTCCACGTGTTCCCTATTTGGGATTAACCTTCTTGAAGATTTGGTGTATTCTGGGAGTTGTCGGCAAACTGACGTCACTCCTACTGCATTCTGGAACCGTCCTCGCTGACATTCACATGACAGTCAGGCAGTCATGACATTCCACATGACATTGCACCACGTACGCTTAGGTGCTTGACCGTTGCCATTTCTTGTAGGCTGCGATGGAGGGACCATGGCCTGCTACCAACCAAAACAGTAGACGTGGTGTTTAGATGTCTACTATGCGCCTTGGTGGGAAAGCTTTATCTGTGCGTCAGTAGTATAGAGCCGTTACGTACAACAGCCACTTTTTTTCTAATCGAGTTGTAGAAATTTCTAATCCACCACCCATTTCTGATCCAGGTCAAGCCAGGTCTAATCCAGGCTCCACCCCTTCATGGTGACCCACCCAATTTCTATGTGATTGGCTACCCTTCATTGCCACATCTGCTCACTCGCTCATAAACACCAAAATTATCAATTCTATTCAATTCTAAGTTGGCTCATAGGCTTCCAAATTGCTCTTTTTTTCTAATCCAGTTCTAGGTATTTCTAATCCACCGCCCATTTCTAATCCAGGTCAAGCCACTTCTAAACCCTCTAGTTGGTTGGTCACAGCTCCACCCCTTCACGGTGATCCATTCAATTTCTGCATGATTGGCTACCATTCATTGCCACAACATCTGCTCACTCGCTCGTAGACACCAAAATGATCTATTCTATTCAATTCTAAGTCGGCTCATAGGTCTCTAAATCGCTCACCTGTCTATTGGTCTGGGGGTGGTCACTTTCATTCATTTCTAAAACCTAGTGATTGACTCAGGATCCTATTGGCTGCCTCCCGTACATGTTCGATAGACTCATTGGTCATTCCTACTCACAGGTTACGCGATCACACGCTTTCAACTGCATATTGCTTCATAATTCCAGCTGCATGATAGACAACCACTCATTGATCAATCCCATTCATTTTTAGGCCAGCTCACAGTTCCCCCAAATTGCTTATTCATCCGGGAGGCCTTCTTTTTTAGCCTGAGTGACTCTCGGCAATGGTTGGGACACAAAAACATGGTAATTAGTTTTCAATGTTTATTGAGTACATCATGACAGTCTCGGAGATATTGTAGTTCTCCCTGGGGACACATCCATGCACGCTGTACATCTCCGCTAGCATCCATGGCATTTTTCGCATAAGAACCATGTGGATCACCCAGGCACTCGTCCTTCTCTGTCCATGACCCAGAGGCAAACCGTAGGAGAGAACAGTATGTGACAGAAGCATTAATTCTCTTCCTGCACATCTTCTGAAGAGATGAAAGAACATTATGAGCTTCACTATTTATATCACCCACTTAAACTTACCATATTCGTAGCTTCCATAAGGATAGGAGTCGACGTCATTGAACAGGTATCTCTTGTCGTCGTATGCCATCAGACTTCTTTTGACATTTCTGATGGTGTACATACACTGTTTCTTTCCAACGGTCGATACTTGTTCGTTCGATACGCGCGTGTGATTGAACAAGGTATCGTAGTATGTCTCATGGAGGAGGTGCTTGCGTACAATATTCTTTTTGACCCCTTTAGCTCTTGCAATTTGCTTTCCTCCAGCTAATTTGACGGAATACATTTTAGCTTTCAAACATACTACTTCCTCAATAGGTACACTACCAGTTTCGCTGTTGAATGCCCCAAGTCTTCCACGATTCTTTTCACTGTACAGTGGATGATCCCGATCAAAGGAAGACAGATCTAAGTGGTCGTCGGCGATCGCTCGTAACTGATCTTCGTAGTCCTTGCAGAATAGGCCGAGGATCAAAGAATCCGTGTCAAAGTAGCAGGTGATCACCGGACAAGTGAGCTTGCTCAAGAGGGTTTCGTAGTAGAATGAGTACATGGTTAATTTACTGAGTTCTAAAATCGTAAACCCAATTTGGAGCGGGAAATCGCATTGCACTTTTCTTTTGCGCATTTCGTACATCACACAATCTGGGGACAAAATTTCCAACCGCACGCATTCTGCCCGACTCCCGAGGCGACTCGCCGTCTCCTCATCGAAGGCTACTCGAATATCACGCATGTTAAATTTATTTAAAAGTGTTCTCCCAAAGACTGCATTATTTGAGAGTTTGTAGAAGTTTTTTTCGAAAGTCATACACGAGGCAACGCGTCTGGCAACATTGTCCTCGATGTAGGGACGCAGGAATGGTGCTTGACGAAATTTTAGAATTCGGTGAATTTTCGTCACCCTCATGCCCAATCTACAATAGAGTGCGAGCAACGCGTAATGAACGACGTACTCGACCTTGTCCTTGCACGTGAGCAACAGCTTTTTGCTGTTAGCAGGCTGATACATTAATTCTTCGAGAAGCCCTCGCTGGAATGGCGAGAGCCATTCCTTTGGGACGACTGCCTTCTTGGGAGCCAGGGGGAAGTACCTCGTTAGAGCGTGGATAGATTTTGGATACTCCAAGTCACATACGTACACATACCCCACCTCCGAATCCGTGGGGTGACGCATAAAATCCACGGAGCTAAAATCCTCGACCCATTCGAAATCACCGACAGGGAGGTGCTTTATCATACTAAATCCGTAAAGATTGTTGCAATCTATGTATGATATGTACCCCTCCTCTTTATCAGGATCATATCCGCTACACAGAGGGTTATTGGCACGCAAATGACGCCTGCTCGCCTGACAGAGCCCGCCTCTAACGCCCGATTTGATGGTTCTGTACATTTCCTCATCGGTAATCAATTCCAATTTTGCATTTGTATAATTTAACACGCATTGCCACGAATAGGATGCCAGAGAAACGCAATGAAGCAATTCCAATCCGCGTGCGCTGTAGCACAGGCGTTGGAAGTGCTGCATTATGTCTGCATGTAAGAGGGCATCCGTCTTCAGGTACAACGTGTTATAATCCCGTAAACTCGAGCACCCAAAATGTTCAAATACATGCACAGCGTACTGGTAGTCCTCGTCTTCCCCAGTTAGATCATTTCGAAAAGCGGATTTTTCTGGGAGACTCAACTCATCGTACACTGCAAAAGAACTAAGGTAACTGTAAGGGAACACACCTTTACGAAGCAAAATTTTGTAGTCGTCTCCAAATACCTGCTTCAAGCATTGGAACGCCTCTGCACCCCCCATGGATTTGACGGTTTCCACAAGCTCTCCAAGTGATGAATTTAGGTACTGCATGGTATCTCTGAAGAGGAAGGTACCAATTTCAAACGAACGGATTTTTTCCATGGAGCTGGCCACAATGAAGGGAGGTCGCTTCCACCCGAGAACGTGAAATTCCCGTAACAGTCCAGCCAAATCATAAGACAAATTGTGGACCATGATCGGCAATTTTTCTCTGGTAGTGCACGCGACGTTACAGGGGTTGTACAGTGTCGCGATATAATTTGTCTCACCCGCAGTACAATGCTTCGAATGATCATGATGCTGGACACGAGGTAGGTCTTTCGCGAATTCCCGTTTACAGTATGCACAGTGGGTGGCAGCTCTGTGCTTGGCTTGTTGTTAGTCGCTCAGCACCATTGCAGCGGGGCAGGCGTTCAAGGCAATCATTTCATCACGCATTTGCATGAGCGCCTTCACACGCTGCTTTGCCGCATCTTCCCTATGGTGTGTTCTAATGCGCATCACCTTTGAGTCGTGGGTACGCACGAGCACAGCACAGAAGCTAGAGGTAATGTGACGTTGCATGCCAACACCACTGGGTGCGAGTACGCTCTCAGTGTCCAACGCAACGACGTAGTTGTACTGCTGCATGTACTGTATTTTAGTAAACTCTACAAAATTTTTTCCCGGCTCGCAAAATTCCAACAGGATTTCGTTCACATCTGTGCAAAGGCGTCGATGTTTCGCCATGCTCTCTTCCTTCACGAAAGAGCGTGTACAGCATTCACATACGAAATGGTTACTTCTTGTTGTCAACAAGCGTTCGAGGGACTTAATTCCAAAAAAATGCTCATCTACTTCCAACAAGTGAATTTTCTTTTCCCATTCTAGTTTTGGGGGTCGCGACACATGTACTCCCTGATCGACGTACGCGTACACGTAGACGGAAATCTTGTTTTGGTTTTCGAATTCGTCAAGATCAGAGAAGGATACAGGGAAGTGACTAGGCCACCAGTACTCTGTTGCATAATTTTCATATTTTTTCCATCGGTTCCTTTCCTGCGGGTGCAAGAGGGCGAGCGTATTGTATTTAAAGCACTCGCCCTCCTTACGCTCTGGTAAAGGGACATTCGTTAACATGTTTCTGCGTTTAGCCAAATTTGTGGGAAGTACCCCATTGCACCCGAATTTTTTAGTTTTCACAGCGGAAATACACATTTGAACTTTTTGGACGTCAGTGGATACAAACCCACTACCCTCGCGCTGGTAATTTTCAACGCGCCCAGTGGACTCCTGAATCACATCCATCAAAGTATTTACGATAGCTCCATCGCTGTGGACTTCGCGAGCAAGCGCCATAAAATGAGCTATGTGTGCGGTTACATCCCCTCGATTTTCTTTCATCATTAGAACGTCAGAACAAATGCAAAACCTAAAGGATATTCTTTGCGCTCGCAAAATAGCAATTATATTGTGGAGGTGGTTCATTAAATATTGTCGCAAGTCCTCTACTCCCTGATCGTGAACAGATGCCAATAGCACAAACGCTTTGACGATACCTCGAAATGCGCTATCAGTTTGAAAGAAAGGCAGGAAGGAAATGTCCACATAGGGATGTGATCGCTCAACGTGAGCATGCAATGTGCCAGGTGAAATGTCTGGAGAAGATGGTGAATTCTCTTCCAATGGCTCATCCTCCCCGATATCATGAGGATCAAAAAAGCAGAACACGCATCTAGGCACTGAAAAAAAAAAGAAGAAACACTAAGAAAACGTGCACCACAGAGCGTGGATGAAAAATACTTACTTTTGAAGCGAGCTCCGCACACTCCCGAAGCGATGCGAAGACTGCTCCTACACATCCTCCCCACTTATATAGCGGCGACCTCGCTGCATGCCCCAACATGCACGGGCGCGAGGAGTCCTCATAGCCTAAAAATAAACTTGCTCTGCATGTTCAAGGTCGCAGCTTGCCCTTGGCTTCACGTAATGCTCCGTCCGCCTACACCATTGCCGCACCTGAGCGCAAAGTTCGCTCTCATCACATGTCATTCCGATATGCAAGTTGCTTCCATGAGCAGGCACACAACCATCCCTTTTTGTTCACAGTGGCTGTGGAATTTCAATAATATTACTTAAATGAAACAAATTGCAGTGAAATGCAGATTCATCTCAGACAGGAATTTCTACCCGCACCATTAAGCCCTCAGATACCAGCATTTCTGCTCGAATAGCAAACTACCTATGACTTCAAAAATTAAAGCTAACAAACTACTGTCAACTGACAAAACATCCATTTCTCCTATCAGATAATTATTTCATAATGCTACATACAGTCGCATTGTCCCTGCGTAAAGAAACCACAGGACAAGGGTACACAAATTCACTTAAGCGATGAGGGAAAAGGCTTAAGACCTCAGGTCACCACACATCGCCACGCGGCTAGCACAACATGACACCAACAACATACTAGAAGCTGGAAGAACTGCAACACTCCTAAACAAGTCCAGACATGCCACGATGACGTCACAAACCAAGAAAAAAGCACACGCGCGCGCACACAGCAGCTCAGGAATGCACAAGGAGAGGTGCTTTATTGGAATTTCTACTGCTGGCTCAGACACCAATATTTCTGCTCAAATACCCATAACTGCAAGATTAAGCACTGCTTACTTCATCGAGCACCCAACAAAATCTAACTAACAAACAAACAAACAAAAACAAACAAACCCACTTTCCGTGATAGAACACTATTCAGATTACAAGTGATTTTCTTCTGCTTTAGCAGTGAAAGAAAAAAAGAGCCATGAAAAATTACACGTACTTTTGCTTGAATAGCTATAACTGCAAAAAAAAAAAAAACCGAAGCACATGCTAATAAACGGAGAAAAAGCCACCCATTTCTGCCATCAGATAATTATTGCATAATGCTACATACACAGTCGCGTTGTCCCTGTATAAAGAAAGCACAGGACAAGGGTACACAAATCGAATTGGGAAAATCACTTCTACTCGCGCAGCATAATACGATATACGCTGTTTTTTTTTTACGGGCGAAAATTGCAATAAGAAGCCACTGCTATGCAAGTGCAACAACCTTATTTTTAAACCTACATTTCATGCAATACCACATAAATTTATCACTCGAGTCACACGAAAAGGCATACACAATGTACTTACTGGTTAAGTGGGGTCACAGTTGCACACACACACACACAACACAGACACAACGAGCACTTTTTTATCACTTTAACAGCAGCAGATCAGAAATTTCTAATTTTTGATGACTCGCACAAAGTAATGAGCTGCTGGAAACGACAAAAATAATTACAAAATACAAAAAATCGTTGCTGTTCGTGTTTAACGCGGCGAGATTTGGTGTTTCTTATAAGAAAAATACGACGCGCAGCACTTGCTTATTCTTGCGTGAAGTTTGCAATCAATGATGATGGAATGATATTTTATCTTATTTGAGTCATTAGTGACTCCCCTATTTAGTGAATGGTAGTGTGGTTATGAAAACTGGTTTGCTTAAAAATGATAAGAGCTACAGGGTGTAGCAAATGCTGTTCTCCTTTTACACTCTGTAATATTTCTTGTGAAATATTTATATACAAGCAAACAAAAGTACAAAGAAATGAATCTCGTTCTGTGTTATAATTGCTGCACGCTGTTCTTGGACGTATAGGCAACATGCATTCCTGAGATGCTGTGTTTCTTTTTCGCTTTGGGACGGTCGACTGGCGATATCGTATTGCATCCGGCGCGAAGGCCTATTGTTTCGCATTGGCATATGCGTGTTCCCCGTTTTGACGATGGCTGGATAATTATTGACGTGAGGAATAATATGAATTTATGTGGCTGTGAATAGACCTTGGGTTTTTACTCGTTGTGAGACACTAAAAATGTGTAAGTGTGCGTGCGCGTTCGTGCAGCTGGGACCCCACTTGACAAGTAAGTTCAATGTGTTTGACTTCAGTGATATTGCCGATATTGCCGTATATTATGCCGACTGTGATTTTTTTTTAAATGAGGTTTATCGTATTTTCAATAGAGTAGACCGCGCGGCACATGATATATGCTTTCTCCAAGCAGCGTGCTTTATATTCTTACCGAATCGCTCACGCCTGTATAACAAATTCAGGAAGCAGATGTGAATGGGTGTGTTCCTCAGGTTGTGTGTTTGCCACACAAGCTTAATTTTTGCGAATATTGTATTATTCTGTTTAATAATTTTCTGGTGGTAGAAAATGTATTTTGTCATGCTTTACACTTTGCTATTCGAGCAGAAGTGTGTGTAATTTCTTATTTTTCACTGTCGCTCGGTGTGTCTGTGTTGTGTGTGTGTGTGCAACTGTGACCCCACTTAACCAGTAAGTACATTGTGTATGCCTTTTCGTGTGACTCAAGTGATAAATTTATGTGGTATTGCATGAAATGTTGGTTTAAAAATAAGGATTGTTGCACTTGCATAGCAGTGGCTTCTTATTGCAATTTTCGCCCGTAAAAAAAAAAACAGCGTATATCGTATTATGCTGCGCGAGTAGAAGTGATTTTCCCAATTCGATTTGTGTACCCTTGTCCTGTGCTTTCTTTATACAGGGACAACGCGACTGTGTATGTAGCATTATGCAATAATTATCTGATGGCAGAAATGGGTGCCTTTTTCTCCGTTTATTAGCATGTGCTTCGTTTTGTTTTTGTTTTTTTTGCAGTTATAGCTATTCAAGCAAAAGTACGTGTAATTTTTCATGGCTCTTTTTTTCTTTCACTGCTAAAGCAGAAGAAAATCACTTGGTAATCTGAATAGTGTTCTATCACGGAAAGTGGGTTTGTTTGTTTTTGTTTGTTTGTTTGTTTGTTAGTTAGATTTTGTTGGGTGCTCGATGAAGTAAGCAGTGCTTAATCTTGCAGTTATGGGTATTTGAGCAGAAATATTGGTGTCTGAGCCAGGAGTAGAAATTCCAATAAAGCACCTCTCCTTGTGCATTCCTGAGCTGCTGTGCGCGCCCGCGTGTGCTTTTTTCTTGGTTTGTGACGTCATCGTGGCATGTCTGGACTTGTTCAGCAGTGTTGCAGTTCTTCCCGCTTCTAGTATGTTGTTGGTGTCATGTTGTGCTAGCCGCGTGGCGATGTGTGGTGACCTGAGGTCTTAAGCCTTTTCCCTCATCGCTTAAGTGAATTTGTGTACCCTTGTCCTGTGGTTTCTTTACGCAGGGACAATGCGACTGTATGTAGCATTATGCAATAATTATCTGATAGGAGAAATGAATGTTTTGTCAGTTGACAGTAGTTTGTTAGCTTTAATTTTTGGAACTTGAGCTTGTTGACAACAAGAAGTAACCATTTCGTATGCGAACGCTGTACACGCTCTTTCGTGAAGGAAGAGAGCATGGCGAAACATCGACGCCTTTGCACGGATGTGAACGAAATCCTGTTGGAATTTTGCGAGCCGGGAAAAAATTTTGTAGAGTTTACTAAAATACAGTACATGCAGCAGTACAACTACGTCGTTGCGTTGGACACAGAGAGCGTACTCGCACCCAGTGGTGTTGGCATGCAACGTCACATTACCTCTAGCTTCTGTGCTGTGCTAGTGCGTACCCACGACTCAAAGGTGATGCGCATTAGAACACACCATGGGGAAGATGCGGCAAAGCAGTGTGTGAAGGCGCTCATGGAAATGCGTGATGAAATGATTGCCTTGAACGCCTGCCCCGCTGCAATGGTGCTGAGCGACGAACAACAAGCCAAGCACAGAGCTGCCACCCACTGTGCATACTGTAAACGGGAATTCGCGAAAGGCCTACCTCGTGTCCGGCATCATGATCATTCGAAGCATTGTACTGCGGGTGAGACAAATTATATCGCGACACTGTGCAACCCCTGTAACGTCGCGTGCACTACCAGAGAAAAATTGCCGATCATGGTCCACAATATGTCTTACGATTTGGCTGGACTGTTACGGGAATTTCACGTTCTCGGGGGAAGCGACCTCCCTTCATTGTGGCCAGCTCCATGGAAAAATTCCGTTCGTTTGAAATTGGTACCTTCCTCTTCAGAGATACCATGCAGTACCTAAATTCATCACTTGGGGAGCTTGTGGAAACCGTCAAATCCATGGGGGGTGCAGAGGCGTTCCAATGCTTGAAGCAGGTATTTGGAGACGACTACAAAATTTTGCTTCGTAAAGGTGTGTTCCCTTACAGTTACCTTAGTTCTTTTGCAGTGTACGACGAGTTGAGTCTCCCAGAAAAATCCGCTTTTCGAAATGATCTAACTGGGGAAGATGTAAGCGACGAGGACTACCAGTACGCTGTGCATGTATTTGAACATTTTGGGTGCTCGAGTTTACGGGATTATAACACGTTGTACCTGAAGACGGATGTCCTCTTACATGCAGACATAATGCAGCACTTCCGACGCCTGTGCTACAGCGCACGCGGATTGGAATTGCTTCATTGCGTTTCTCTGGCATCCTATTCGTGGCAATGCGCGTTAAATTATACGAATGCAAAATTGGAATTGATTACCGATGAGGAAATGTACAGAACCATCGAATCGGGCGTTATAGGCGGGCTCTGTCAGGCGAGCAGGCGTCATTTGCGTGCCAATAACCCTCTGTGTAGCGGATATGATCCTGATAAAGAGGAGGTGTACATATCATACATAGATTGCAACAATCTTTACGGATTTAGTATGATAAAGCACCTCCCTGTCGGTGATTTCGAATGGGTCGAGGATTTTAGCTCCGTGGATTTTATGCGTCACCCCACGGATTCGGAGGTGGGGTATGTGTACGTATGTGACTTGGAGTATCCAAAATCTATCCACGCTCTAACGAGGTACTTCCCCCTGGCTCCCGAGAAGGCAGTCGTCCCAAAGGAATGGCTCTCGCCATTCCAGCGAGGGCTTCTCGAAGAATTAATATATCAGCCTGCTAACAGCAAAAAGCTGTTGCTCACGTGCAAGGACAAGGTCGAGTACGTCGTTCATTATGCGTTGCTCGCACTCTATTGTAGATTGGGCATGAGGGTGACGAAAATTCACCGAATTCTAAAATTTCGTCAAGCACCATTCCTGCGTCCCTACATCGAGGACAATGTTGCCAGACGCGTTGCCTCGTGTACGACTTTCGAAAAAAACTTCTACAAACTCTCAAATAATGCAGTCTTTGGGAGAACACTTTTAAATAAATTTAACATGCGTGATATTCGAGTAGCCTTCGATGAGGAGACGGCGAGTCGCCTCGGGAGTCGGGCAGAATCCGTGCGGATGGAAATTTTGTCCCCAGATTGTGTGATGTACGAAATGCGCAAAAGAAAAGTGCGATGCGATTTCCCGCTCCAAATTGGGTTTAAGATTTTAGAACTCAGTAAATTAACCATGTACTCATTCTACTACGAAACCCTCTTGAGCAAGCTCACTTGTCCGGTGATCACCTGCTACTTTGACACGGATTCTTTGATCCTCTGCCTATTCTGCAAGGACTACGAAGATCAGTTACGAGCGATCGCCGACGACCACTTAGATCTGTCTTCCTTTGATCGGGATCATCCACTGTACAGTGAAAAGAATCGTGGAAGACTTGGGGCATTCAAAAGCGAAACTGGTAGTGTACCTATTGAGGAAGTAGTATGTTTGAAAGCTAAAATGTATTCTGTCAAATTAGCTGGAGGAAAGCAAATTGCAAGAGCTAAAGGGGTCAAAAAGAATATTGTACGCAAGCACCTCCTCCATGAGACATACTACGATACCTTGTTCAATCACACGAGCGTATCGAACGAACAAGTATCGATCGTTGGAAAGAAGCAGTGTATGTACACCATCAGAAATGTCAAAAGAAGTCTGATGGCATACGACGACAAGAGATACCTGTGCAATGACGTCGACTCCTATCCTTATGGAAGCTACGAATATGGTAAGTTTAAGTGGGTGATATAAATAGTGAAGCTCATAATGTTCTTTCATCTCTTCAGAAGATGTGCAGGAAGAGAATTAATGCTTCTGTCACACACTGTTCTCTCCTACGGTTTGCCTCTGGGTCATGGACAGAGAAGGACGAGTGCCTGGGTGATCCACATGGTTCTTATGCGAAAAATGCCATGGATGCGAGCGGAGATGTACAGCGTGCATGGATGTCTCCACAGGGAAAACTACAATATCTCCGAGACTGTCATGATGTACTCAATAAACATTGAAAACTAATTACCATGTTTTTGTATCCCAACCATTGCCGAGAGTCACTCAGGCTAAAAAAGAAGGCCTCCCGGATGAATAAGCAATTTGCGGGAACTGTGAGCTGGCCTAAAAATGAATGGGATTGATCAATGAGTGGTTGTCTATCATGCAGCTGGAATTATGAAGCAATATGCAGTTGAAAGCGTGTGATCGCGTAACCTGTGAGTAGGAATGACCAATGAGTCTATCGAACATGTATGGGAGGCAGCCAATATGATCCTGAGTCAATCACTAGGTTTTAGAAATTAATGAAAGTGACCACCCCTAGACCAATAGACAGGTGAGCGATTTAGAAACCTATGAGCCGACTTAGAATTGAATAGAATAGATCATTTTGGTGTCTACGAGCGAGTGAGCAGATGTTGTGGCAATGAATGGTAGCCAATCATGCAGAAATTGAATGGATCACCGTGAAGGGGTGGAACTGTGACCAACCAACTAGAGGGGGTTTAGAAGTGGCTTGACCTGGATTAGAAATGAGCGGTGGATTAGAAATTCCTAGAACTGGATTAGAAAAAAGAGCAATTTGGAAGCCTATGAGCCAACTTAGAATTGAATAGAATAGATAATTTTGGTGTTTATGAGCGAGTGAGCAGATGTGGCAATGAAGGGTAGCCAATCACATAGAAATTGGGTGGATCACCACGAAGGGGTGGAGCCTGGATTAGACCTGGCTTGACCTGGATTAGAAATGGGTGGTGGATTAGAAATTTCTACAACTGGATTAGAAAAAAGTGGCTGTTGTACGTAACGGCTCTATACTACTGGCGTCAAGGAAGTCAACGTCCAATTTGAAAATGCACACTATGATATGTTTACTAGCTTCTCGTTCCGGGCAATCAGAGTTCTTTTTGTGACAAAGCTGTTGAACCTTTTATCGGTAGACTTGCTTCGTGCTTGTTTCATATAATATTTCATTGCTTTATTCAATATTTCAATAAAGCCACTCACTGGCATTTATAAGAAGACAACCTGCAGTCGTCAGTATCTTCATTTCAACATGTATCACACGAATGTAAGAGAAAAGAAATATTTCTTTTCACGATTGAAGCGCATATGTTCCAATAGCAACGAGTTCCACAGACACGCTGATGAAATACCCGCTGATTTCAGGAAGCGTAATTATTCGAGCGACCTCATTGAAACTGCCTTCGCGAAATAATACTTTTGCACAGAGAGACACGCTTCTTTCCAATAAACCTAACGAGGAACGCAAAAACATGACTCCATCTACACCAAAGCACCTACACGTACGCACCTACACCAAAGCGCATAGTAATACAAAAACTGTTCTTCAGCGTATTCGTAACATACTACGCAGCAGAAAAAATTTAAAGAACTATTTCCTTCGCCCCCCTCCCCTAATTGTTACATACCGCAGGTCACGAAGTATCCCCCAGGTGGATTATGAAAAGAACGACTTTGGAGAACAACTTGGTAATCACCCACTTGAAACCAAAATCACCCACATTGCATAGCCATTAGCGAGTGGTTCCACTTCTGTAGCCCACTTATTGTCAGCCATACACGCGCACTTCGTACCTTCGTTTCCGATTTTTAAGTTTGCAGCTGGTTTTGCGGCAATGTAAAGCAGCATTGAAGCACAAAGCCAGGAATAGATAACAGACGGGTTGCGACACTTCATCTTAAGCTTTCACGGATAATTGAAAGATGCAGTTAGTGGCACCACTGCGATCCTGTATTCCAGATTTTACAGCAAAGTGGGTAATAGGCGAGCAGAACACTGTCATCCAGAATACAGAAACCGGTGCAGTTTCCATATTCACCGCCTACACCTGATTTAAGCGGCAGTAGTTGTCACAAAAGCGTTTTCCACTATCGTCGGAGCAAGGCCATACTGAACGGCGTATCGGTACTCTTTGCACAGCGGTTTCGCACATAGTACCGTACACTCTTAAAAATGAACTTCACCGCATAGCACGCTCCTAGCCAACCGTTATCCCGAATGGTATCGTTATCTGCCCTGATCGGTTGAAAACGGGAGGCGTACGTCATTTTTGTGACAATTATGAACAGCATAAGTATCACAAAAAAGGCGTACGCCTCCCACTTTCCACAAATGAAGGCAGATAGCGATATCATTGGAGATGATTGGCTGGGAGCGTGCTATGCGGTGAAGTTTATTTCTAACATGTAACGTGTAGTGATCCTAGTCGTCCAAACTATACAGAACTTGGAAGTTGGGAAAATGAACACACTATGGCGATGTGGTTCCTGACTCTGAGACAGACATTACCTCTGCAAAGGCCGGACAATAAGAATATTGTCACGGGTTAGAAACAGAGGAGCCAGACGGTGAATAATAGGCGAACGCTTTATTCAGCTGCTTAGCTGAGCAACGCAACAGAACTAAGGTAAGGAATGCTCCCGCTAAGAGTTCGCAAACTTTTATGCACAGCGGTGAACACTGTAGAAAACACGCGTCGGTGGAGAGGAGGAAATATGGAAGCTTCTCCAAGGTGACGTGACCCGTCCTTGAGACTGATGCGAGTGAAGAGTAGCAGGCCTGCTGAGCATGGCCAACCTCTCTTCTCCTCATAATGAAATGAAACGAAACGAAACGAAGAAACAGATGATTCTGAAAGAATCGCTCGCTAATCAGCGCGGCGTGTCGTGGATTTCAGCCCGTGGTTCAACTCCGCGTTGCCTGTTGTTGTGCCGTGTGGTCGCTTCAAAGATTGGCAATATGATTCCGAAAACCTGGGAAAGGCTAGGCTGACGGAGTGTTTGTCTGCAGTGAAGTAGTATATGATCAGCTCAACTGGCCCACAACTCACACAGTGGCCTGGACGCCATTAATTAGCAATTAGAGCTAATTGGGACCCCCCACATTAATCAGGATAATTCAGGGAGTGATTACACTAATTGGGGAGCATCTAGGACGTGTCCAGACCACTGTGCGAGTTGAGGGCTAGTTGAGCTCATAAAAATAAAAAAATAGATAGAGATAGAGTGGAGAGAAGGAGTTTCGTTGAAGATCAACGACGCCATCTTGAAGGAAGCTGAAGGAAGCCGTCCGGAACGGCTGCTGACTGTCGCTGGGCGACGGAGCACGGAGGCAGGTTGCAAACTATCGCAGGTCGCAGCTATGACCACCAGTTCCGGACATCCTGTGACGTCAGCTGTGACGTCATCATGGCATGTCTGGGCAAGTTAGGACAGCTCTGGACATGCAAGGAGAAAAACACTCATAATACAGAGGCTGGGAAAGCAAGAGTATGCAAACCATCAATAGCTAACAAAAAAAACAATTAGTTACACAACAAATGAGCCCACCAGAACAGGAGCGCAGAACGATGCGACTGCTCCATCCGAGAGGCAGGCAGAGAACTGACTCGTAATGGTTTTTTTCTCCTGTATATAGCCCCACAGCTGCACCCCCTAGCGGTTACCTTCTCAACTAATCTCACCACAAAACTATTAAGAATCATGCCAGCGCTACTCCCAGTCCCAAGGCAGAAGATGATAGAAAATGGCGGTAATTCCCGGACAACAGCAACCAGCACCCGACGTGCACGGGCACGAAAATCGCAAACAAAGCGGGAACAAAGTTGGCGAAAGCATTAGTTACACAACAAATCACCTCACCACAGCAGGAGCGGAGACCGATGCGACTGCTCTCCGTGACAACCAGCCAGAAACTGAGCGAGCGCGGGGAGCGCACGTCTGCTTTCCGCGACAGCCGGAGAGAAACTGACTGGGGCGCCGCTCCGCGGCCGCTACGCATACGCGCTCCTAGCGCCCTCTGGGGCGACCACCTCCGAGAGGCTAAGAGTGAAGAGCATTCCTGCGCCCCCTGCTGGCCGTTCTCATTGGTCGTGACGTCATCCTATTGTCTCAGGGCTACCCTGTTTTTTTCCACTAATGCTCCTCTAGACAAGGTCAACCTGAAACAATACTGTTGCGGTATGACGTCATCATGCACCTGCGTGGCTCAAGGACGCGTACGCTCTAGACAGGGGACCTATTATTTATTGAATCACTATCCCATGATTATTTCCTTTATTCTTCTATAACGATTGAATAGCAAACTATTACAGAAGAGCACCATGCATGAAAGCTGATCGTAGGAATTCCATAGTCTTACTAAATGAGACTTGCAAAAGAACAAAATATCCTAACACGTAACTCCATCAACGACAAATAAGAGGACTAGGCACTCAACAAATCAACACAGAGTACGGGTAACCAGGAGCGCAGAACTCAGATCAGCACTATCGTCAAGACAACAATGTTCCTTGTCAAAAGAGAAAAAAATACTAAGCGTCAACAAAGGAAAGCATGCATATCGGGGCATGTCAGGACAAATCGTACGACTGCTGGGCAACAGAGGAAAACAAACACTTGAACAGAGTGAAAAAGGCACTCATCATCATTTTTCCCGTTCACAGCATTCCCTCATTGTAAATCCGCTCGTCACAAAATCCACCTGCATCGTCGAACACCATTCACCAGTGACGAACCACACATCCGCACCCCATCAGAGGCAGACAGACAGAACCCCACCGAAGCTACGCTCTTCCACTGACGGCCAACGCAATTACCAGGAGCAGAATTTGCGTGTCGAGACCCGTCAGTGTCCAAGAGAGAAGTGAATCCTTGCGCCCCCTGCAGGCCGTTCTCATTGGTCTTGACGTCATCCTATTGTCTCAGGGCTACACAGTTTTTTTTCCACTAATGCTCCTCTAGACAAGGTCAACCTAAAACAATAGTCTATCGGTATGACTTCATCATGCAGGTGCGTGGCTCAAGGACGCGTACGCTCTAGACAGGGCACCTGTTATTTATTGAATCACTATCCCTAGATTATTTCCTTTATTCTACTATAATGATTGCATAGGGAACTATTGCAGAAAAACACCATAGACAAGAGGAGATTGTAGCATTTCATTCCCAAAGTCTTACTGTACAGGAAAAAAAAATGGTTCAGCAAGACATAAAGCCACACACCTGTCCCCCTCGCGGTTACTCTCTGAACTAAATGAATCGCAAAATTATTAAGAATAGCTCTACCCCATTCAAGGCAGCACTATCGTCAAGAATATTCCTTGTACAAAAAGAAAAAAACTACATGTAGAAGGAAAGCATGTCAGAACAAGCCCAGGCATGTCAGCACATGTTTGTCAGACAAGGGGGGAAAAGCGAAAAGAAACAAAGAAGGAAACCAGCATCAAACTATTTCTAAGCACACGCACTCCTCTTATTCAAAAACAGTGCTCATCATAAATCTGCCCAGGACAATACACACTATTTTTCTATTGCCACACTTTTTTCCAGTAACGGTCAATGCATTGCTACAGACTGCGTGACGTCATCACATCCTGTCTGAAGAAGACACCGGCAAAGACTCCTATTATTTATTGAATCGCAAGATTATTGCCTTTGTCTTACTCTTAATGACATTGATTCTCTCATTAAAATTCAACGAAAAAGCACCCCGCATATTAACGATTTTCACCCCAAAGGCTCATCATGGTCATTAGAATTACAGTAAACTGCCACTGCTCTTTTAAAATAATAAGTGAGACCACTCAACATCACCTCCAGGCTTATGTAATACATGACCCTTTCTATGCTCATACATTCGTTGTCTGAGGCTACACCTGCGAGCAAAAAGGCGCGAAAGCACAAGACAGAACGCCTTTACGGGAACACGATGGCATTCCTATAGTATAATAATGATTATTGCATTGCAGTTTAGAAAAACTACAACTAAACTATAATTTTAGGAGTCCATTAAAATTCTACTTTCTATGGAAACTATAATTGCCCTATTACTTGGATCGCTATTAATGAAGCGCTACAATTTTTTCTCTCTTCCCATTTCAGCCTTGTCATGCAGGGAAGCAGACTCACATCCAAAATAATTAATTTACACTGAGGGTGCCGTGCTTCAGGAATTCCTATCCTGCGCTCAGATGCAAGCATTTCTTCACGGATACCTTTAACAGCTGACTTCCTCAACATATCGAACACCCAACAAAATCAAACAAACAATCAGAGAAACCCTCTTCTCAGCTGTACCATGCGACTGTCTTCTTCGTAAAATCGGTGATCTGAGGAAGAGAGCAGCGAAAAATTGCGCGCACTTGTGCTTGACTTAAAAAACCTGAAGCATATGCCAATAAACCAAGAAAAAGACACTCATGTCTGGTATCTGACAGTGCCACATACACAGACGCATTGCCCTTGCGTAAAGAAAGCACAGGACAGGGATACACAAATATCCTTAGGTGAGCAGGGAAAAGGCTTAAGACCTCAGGTCACCACACATCGCCACGCGGCTAGCACAACATGACACCAACAACATACTAGCGGCGGGAAGAACTGCAACACTGCTAAACAAGTGCAGACATGCCACGATGACGTCACAAATCAGGGGAAAAGCACACGCATGCACGCACAGAGGACAACGCATTAAACACACGGAGCGCTCAGGAATAATCGTAGCGTTACCGCACATCGCTACGAAGCTCAACGTCTAACACAAGACGGCAGCAACAAGATATTAGCGAAGGGTAAAAATTGCAACACTACTGAACAAGTCTAGACATGCGACATCGAATGCGAAAACACTGGTGATCGGGGAAAAGGCCTAAGCCTGCGGCGGATCATCATAGAGCATACACATCCTCATTTTTCTATTTTGCGTAAACTAAACGCGGTCTGCTTGGAAAACGACGTACAAATTTTCTTAGGGAGCAGAGAAATATATAAATTTGTACTCCGTGCTCAGATACCAGCATTTCTGCTCAAAAACCTTCAAAATTAAGCTCTGCTTACTTCGTCAAGATATCGAACACCCAACAAAATCAAACAAACAACCCCACTTCCACTGGTAGAACACTATTCAGCTTTTACGCAGGAGGCTTTCTTCTACATAAAAAGTAGAGAAAATAAGAAAAGAGCAGCGAAATATTATACGCACTTTTGCTCGCATAGCTATAAGAGAAAAAAATAAATAAAAGAACGACGCACACGCTAATAAACTGTGACAAAGACACCCTTTTCTGCTATCAGATAATTATTGCACAATGCTAAATACTCATTTGCATTGGCCCTGCGTGAAGAAAGCACAGGACAGGGATACACAATCTATCTTAAGCGAGCACGGAAAGTCACTTCTACTCGAACAGCTTAATACCATAAAGTCTGAATTTTTGCAAAGAAAATAAAGCCTGAACAGCGCTACGAAGGTGACAGACACATACTAACAAAGAAACAAACACTTCTTCGTGTCTGTATTATCTTTTAAAAAATAACGAAAGCACACATAAAAAAATCAAATCGGCTAGGTAGCCTACCAGACGTTGTGCCTTAAAGTTGGCTGCACGCAATACGTGGAAGCATGCTGTGAAGCGAACTTGCGGTTTTGCTGGATGCACATGAAGTCCGATTCCAATTGGAAATCGCGCTAAGGACGTGCCAAACGTGGAATTTTCGCAAGATTAATCCCAATACCTGGAATTCTGTTCATTTTAGCGGGAATGCTGGCGCTTGTGCTCCATTATTCGAAATTTTCGAATATTCGAATTTCTCGATTATCAAATTTTCGAATACGAATAGGGTTCGAATATCAACAATATTCGAAATTTCGAATATTCGCACACCTCTAGTGAATACTGACACACAACGATATATAACAAAAAACAAACAAATTCCATTCTCATGAACTCTCCTCTGCCGAGCGGCTTTCTCCTGCTCTACCTGGATGCTGACTTTTTCCCCCCTCACCTACATTCTGAGTAAAAGCAGTGACAGAAGAAAAGAACCGCGAAAAATTACACGCATTTGTGTCACAGGACAGGGATACACAAATTTCCTTAAGTGAGCAGGGAAAAGGCTTAAGTCGTACCGCTCAGGAATAATCGGAGAATCACCGCTTATCGCTACGCGGCTAGCGCTTGAACAGCGCTACGAACGTGACAGATACATACTAACAAACAAACAAACATACAAACAAACAAACTCTTCTATTCATTTCTATTGATAAAGGCGTAAACCACACTACAAGAACAAAGCACGCTGCTTCAGGAAAGCGTATCACATGGATCGCAACAGGACCGGCTCTCATAAAATAGCCTGCCCAAAACGAAGACTTCACCAGGTTCGCGAGGTAATTCCATTAAAAACGCTCTCGGTCTATCCTACAGATAGCAATGCAAGCGCTGCTACCCTTATTTTTTAAGCCACTATTCCACGCAATAGTACATAAATGTATCACTCGTGTCACATGAAAAGGCACACACAAATAACTTACTTGTCAAGTGGGATCCCTGGTACAGGAAAGCGCCCGCGCACACACAGACACACACTCACATTTTCACACTCACAAACACAAAGTCTATTCTCACAACCACATAAATCCATATTATTCCTCAGGTCAATAATTATCCTACCATCGTCAAAAGGTGGCTCACTCTTGTATGCGATCGCAAAGCGATAGGTCCTCGTTCCGGATGTAATAGGATATCGCCACTCGGCCGACGCTAACCAAAAAAGAAAGAAAGGAATGCGCGTTCGCTATACCTCCACAAAGAAAACGGTGCCGTGCTTCTACGCAGCGCTCATCATACAGGAGTGAATTGTCTTCTTCGTTTTCCTTTTATTTTCTTGCACCCATATATTTTGCAAGAATACTGTACAGCAGAACGGACAAATGTGAACATCATTCGCTACACACTGTAGCTCTCATCATTTTTAAACCAAACCACTTAACATGTGTTCATAGGTCTTCACTAAATAGGTGAGCCGATAATGACTCAAAATGAAATGAAATAAAATAAAATAATCATTCCAGCATCGCTGGCTGCAAGCTTGGGTACCCTGCTTGGGTCTGCTGGCGCTGGAATAAAAGATTTATCGCGAGGGTACTACAATGGTGAGCTCTGCTGCTGTTTAAGTGATAAAACAGGGCGCCTGCTCGGGGAAAGGGATCGCGCGCGTCCAAACCGCGAGGCCCGCGTTGCGCTCGCACGGGGAATCGCGCGCGTCGCGTCCCGAGAACGGGTCCGCGCGCGGCTCGCGTGGGGCGCGGTTCGGGAGCACTGTTTTATCACTTAAACAGCAGCAGAGCTCACCATTGTAGTACCCTCGCGATAAATCTTTTATTCCAGCGCCAGCAGACCCAAGCAGGGTACCCAAGCTTGCAGCCAGCGATGCTGGAATGATTATTTTATTTGATTTCATTTCATTTTGAGTCATTATCGGCTCACCTATTTAGTGAAGACCTATGAACACATGTTAAGTGGTTTGGTTTAAAAATGATGAGAGCTACAGTGTGTAGCGAATAATGTTCACATTTGTCCGTTCTGCTCTACAGTATTCTTGCAAAATATATGGGTGTATACGAAGAGGGGAGTCAAGTCCTGTAGATCACATAAACAAAATACAGAAACCGACACTGAAGATTTTTGTTTAAGTTTAATTTGTACAAGCTCTCGCGTGGAGGTCCACCTGAGGAGGTCTACCTGAGGAAGCGTGGACCTCCACGCGAAAGCTTGTACAAATTAAACTTAAACAAAAATCTTCAGTGTCGGTTTCTGTATTTTGTTTATATAAAATATATGGGTGCAAGAAAATAAAAGGAAAACGAAGAAGACAACTCACTCCTGTATGATGAGCGCTGCGTAGAAGCACGGCACCGTTTTCTTTGTGGAGGTATAGCGAACGCGCATTCCTTTCTTTCTTTTTTGGTTCGCGTCGGCCGAGTGGCGATATCCTATTACATCCGGAACGAGGACCTATCGCTTTGCGATCGCATACAAGAGTGAGCCATCTTTTGACGATGGTAGGATAATTATTGACCTGAGGAATAATATGGATTTATGTGGTTGTGAGAATAGACTTTGTGTTTGTGAGTGTGAAAATGTGAGTGTGTGTCTGTGTGTGCGCGCGCGCTTTCCTGAACCAGGGATCCCACTTGACAAGTAAGTTATTTGTGTGTGCCTTTTCATGTGACACGAGTGATACATTTATGTACTATTGCGTGGAATAGTGGCTTAAAAAATAAGGGTAGCAGCGCTTGCATTGCTATCTGTAGGATAGACCGAGAGCGTTTTTAATGGAATTACCTCGCGAACCTGGTGAAGTCTTCGTTTTGGGCAGGCTATTTTATGAGAGCCGGTCCTGTTGCGATGCATTTGATACGCTTTCCTAAAGCAGCGTGCTTTGTTCTTGTAGTGTGGTTTACGCCTTTATCAATAGAAATGAATAGAAGTGTTTGTTTGTTTGTTTGTTTGTTTGTTTGTTTGTATGTTTGTTTGTTTGTATGTTTGTTTGTTAGTTAGTATGTATCTGTCACGTTCGTAGCGCTGTTCAAGCGCTAGCCGCGTAGCGATAAGCGGTGATTCTCCGATTATTCCTGAGCGGTACGACTTAACCTTTTCCCTGCTCACTTAAGGAAATTTGTGTATCCCTGTCCTGTCACACAAATGCGTGTAATTTTTCGCGGTTCTTTTCTTCTGTCACTGCTTTTACTCAGAATGTAGGTGAGGGGGGAAAAAGTCAGCATCCAGGTAGAGCAGGAGAAAGCCGCTCGGCAGAGGAGAGTTCATGAGAATGGAATTTGTTTGTTTTTTGTTATATATCGTTGAGTGTCAGTATTCACTAGAGGTGTGCGAATATTCGAAATTTCGAATATTGTTGATATTCGAACCCTATTCGTATTCGAAAATTTGATAATCGAGAAATTCGAATATTCGAAAATTTCGAATAATGGAGCACAAGCGCCAGCATTCCCGCTAAAATGAACAGAATTCCAGGTATTGGGATTAATCTTGCGAAAATTCCACGTTTGGCACGTCCTTAGCGCGATTTCCAATTGGAATCGGACTTCATGTGCATCCAGCAAAACCGCAAGTTGGCTTCACAGCATGCTTCCGCGCATTGCGTGCAGCCAACTTTAAGGCACAACGTCTGGTAGGCTACCTAGCCGATTTGATTTTTTTATGTGTGCTTTCGTTATTTTTTAAAAGATAATACAGACACGAAGAAGTGTTTGTTTGTTAGTATGTGTCTGTCACATTCGTAGCGCTGTTCAGGCTTTATTTTCTTTGCAAAAATTCAGACTTCATGGTATTAAGCTGTTCGAGTAGAAGTGACTTTCCGTGCTCGCTTAAGATAGATTGTGTATCCCTGTCCTGTGCTTTCTTCACGCAGGGCCAATGCAAATGAGTATTTAGCATTATGCAATAATTATCTGATAGCAGAAAAGGGTGTCTTTGTCACAGTTTATTAGCGTGTGCGTCGTTCTTTTATTTATTTTTTTCTCTTATAGCTATGCGAGCAAAAGTGCGTGTAATATTTCGCTGCTCTTTTCTTATTTTCTCTACTTTTTATGTAGAAGAAAGCCTCCTGCGTAAAAGCTGAATAGTGTCCTACCAGTGGAAGTGGGGTTGTTTGTTTGATTTTGTTGGGTGTTCGATATCTTGACGAAGTAAGCAGAGCTTAATTTTGAAGGTTTTTGAGCAGAAATGCTGGTATCTGAGCACGGAGTACAAATTTATATATTTCTCTGCTCCCTAAGAAAATTTGTACGTCGTTTTCCAAGCAGACCGCGTTTAGTTTACGCAAAATAGAAAAATGAGGTTGTGTATGCTCTATGATGATCCGCCGCAGGCTTAGGCCTTTTCCCCGATCACCAGTGTTTTCGCATTCGATGTCGCATGTCTAGACTTGTTCAGTAGTGTTGCAATTTTTACCCTTCGCTAATATCTTGTTGCTGCCGTCTTGTGTTAGACGTTGAGCTTCGTAGCGATGTGCGGTAACGCTACGATTATTCCTGAGCGCTCCGTGTGTTTAATGCGTTGTCCTCTGTGCGTGCATGCGTGTGCTTTTTCCCCTGATTTGTGACGTCATCGTGGCATGTCTGGACTTGTTTAGCAGTGTTGCAGTTCTTCCCGCCGCTAGTATGTTGTTGGTGTCATGTTGTGCTAGCCGCGTGGCGATGTGTGGTGACCTGAGGTCTTAAGCCTTTTCCCTGCTCACCTAAGGATATTTGTGTATCCCTGTCCTGTGCTTTCTTTACGCAAGGGCAATGCGTCTGTGTATGTGGCACTGTCAGATACCAGACATGAGTGTCTTTTTCTTGGTTTATTGGCATATGCTTCAGGTTTTTTAAGTCAAGCACAAGTGCGCGCAATTTTTCGCTGCTGTCTTCCTCAGATCACCGATTTTACGAAGAAGACAGTCGCATGGTACAGCTGAGAAGAGGGTTTCTCTGATTGTTTGTTTGATTTTGTTGGGTGTTCGATATGTTGAGGAAGTCAGCTGTTAAAGGTATCCGTGAAGAAATGCTTGCATCTGAGCGCAGGATAGGAATTCCTGAAGCACGGCACCCTCAGTGTAAATTAATTATTTTGGATGTGAGTCTGCTTCCCTGCATGACATGGCTGAAATGGGAAGAGAGAAAAAATTGTAGCGCTTGATTAATAGCGATCCAAGTAATAGGGCAATTATAGTTTCCATAGAAAGTAGAATTTTAATGGACTCCTAAAATTATAGTTTAGTTGTGGTTTTTCTAAACTGCAATGCAATAATCATTAATATACTATAGGAATGCCATCGTGTTCCCGTAAAGGCGTTCTGTCTTGTGCTTTCGCGCCTTTTTGCTCGCAGGTGTAGCCTCAGACAACGAATGTATGAGCATAGAAAGGGTCATGTATTACATAAGCCTGGAGGTGATGTTGAGTGGTCTCACTTATTATTTTAAAAGAGCAGTGGCAGTTTACTGTAATTCTAATGACCATGATGAGCCTTTGGGGTGAAAATCGTTAATATGCGGGGTGCTTTTTCGTTGAATTTTAATGAGAGAATCAATGTCATTAAGAGTAGGACAAAGGGAATAATCTTGCGATTCAATAAATAATAGGAGTCTTTGCCGGTGTCTTCTTCAGACAGGATGTGATGACGTCACGCAGTCTGTAGCGATGCATTGACCGTTACTGGAAAAAAGTGTGGCAATAGAAAAATAGTGTGTATTGTCCTGGGCAGATTTATGATGAGCACTGTTTTTGAATAAGAGGAGTGCGTGTGCTTAGAAATAGTTTGATGCTGGTTTCCTTCTTTGTTTCTTTTCGCTTTTCCCCCCTTGTCTGACAAACATGTGCTGACATGCCTGGGCTTGTTCTGACATGCTTTCCTTCTACATGTAGTTTTTTTCTTTTTGTACAAGGAATATTCTTGACGATAGTGCTGCCTTGAATGGGAGTAGAGCTATTCTTAATAATTTTGCGATTCATTTAGTTCAGAGAGTAACCGCGAGGGGGACAGGTGTGTGGCTTTATGTCTTGCTGAACCATTTTTTTTTCCTGTACAGTAAGACTTTGGGAATGAAATGCTACAATCTCCTCTTGTCTATGGTGTTTTTCTGCAATAGTTCCCTATGCAATCATTATAGTAGAATAAAGGAAATAATCTAGGGATAGTGATTCAATAAATAACAGGTGCCCTGTCTAGAGCGTACGCGTCCTTGAGCCACGCACCTGCATGATGACGTCATACCGAGAGACTATTGTTTCAGGTTGACCTTGTCTAGAGGAGCATTAGTGGAAAAAAACTGTGTAGCCCTGAGACAATAGGATGACGTCACGACCAATGAGAACGGCCTGCAGGGGGCGCAAGGATTCACTTCTCTCTTGGACACTGACGGGTCTGGACACGCAAATTCTGCTCCTGGTAATTGCGTTGGCCGTCAGTGGAAGAGCGTAGCTTCGGTGGGGTTCTGTCTGTCTGCCTCTGATGGGGTGCGGATGTGTGGTTCGTCACTGGTGAATGGTGTTCGACGATGCAGGTGGATTTTGTGACGAGCGGATTTACAATGAGGGAATGCTGTGAATGGGAAAAATGATGGTGAGTGCCTTTTTCACTCTGTTCAAGTGTTTGTTTTCCTCTGTTGCCCAGCAGTCGTACGATTTGTCCTGACATGCCCCGATATGCACGCTTTCCTTTGTTGACGCTTAGTATTTTTTCTCTTTTGACGAGGAACATTGTTGTCTTGACGATAGTGCTGATCTGAGTTCTGCGCTCCTGGTTACCCGTACTCTGTGTTGATTTGTTGAGTGCCTAGTCCTCTTATTTGTCGTTGATGGAGTTACGTGTTAGGATATTTTGTTCTTTTGCAAGTCTCATTTAGTAAGACTTTGGAATTCCTACGATCAGCTTTCATGCATGGTGCTCTTCTGCAATAGTTTGCTATTCAATCGTTATAGAAGAATAAAGGAAATAATCATGGGATAGTGATTCAATAAATAATAGGTCCCCTGTCTAGAGCGTACGCGTCCTTGAGCCACGCAGGTGCATGATGACGTCATACCGCAACAGTATTGTTTCAGGTTGACCTAGTCTAGAGGAGCATTAGTGGAAAAAAACAGGGTAGCCCTGAGACAATAGGATGACGTCACGATCAATGAGAACGGCCAGCAGGGGGCGAAGGATTGCTCTTCTCTCTTAGCCTCACGACCAATGAGAACGGCCAGCAGGGGGCACAGGAATGCTCTTCACTCTTAGCCTCTCGGAGGTGGTCGCCCCAGAGGGCGCTAGGAGCGCGTAGCGGCCGCGGAGCGGCGCCCTAGTCAGTTTCTCTCCGGCAGTCGCGGAAAGCAGACGTGCGCTCCCGCGCTCGCTCAGTTTCTGGCTGGCTGTCATGGAGAGCAGTTGCATCGGTCTGCGCTCCTGCTGTGGTGAGGTGATTTGTTGTGTAACTAATGCTTTCGCGAACTTTCTTCCCGCTTTCTTTGCGATTTTCGTGCCAGTGCACGTCGGGTGCTGGTTGCTGTTGTCCGGGCATCCCCGCCATTTTCTATCTTCTTCTGCCTTGGGAACGGCAGTAGCGCTGGCGTGATTCTTAATAATTTTGTTGTGAGATTAGTTGAGAAAGTAACCGCTAGGGGGTGCAGCTGCGGGGCTTTATACAGGACAAAAAAGCATTACGAGTCAGTTTCTGCCTGCCTCTCGGATGGAGCAGTCGCATGGTTCTGCGCTCCTGTTCTGGTGGGCTCATTTGTTGTGTAACTAATTCTTTTTGTTGTTAGCTATTGATGGTTTGCATACTCTTGCTTTCCCAGCCTCTGTATTACGAGTGAGAGCGTACGCGTCCTTGAGCCACGCAGGTGCATGATGACGTCATACTGTGGCTTCATTGTAGATTGACCAAAGGAACATTAGTGGAAAAAAACAGGGTAGCCCTGAGACAATAGGATGACGTCACGACCAATGAGAACGGCCAGCAGGGGGCGCAGGAATGCTCTTCACTCTTAGCCTCTCGGAGGTGGTCGCCCCAGAGGGCGCTAGGAGCGCGTATGCGTAGCGGCCGCGGAGCGGCGCCCCAGTCAGTTTCTCTCCGGCTGTCGCGGAAAGCAGACGTGCGCTCCCCGCGCTCGCTCAGTTTCTGGCTGGTTTTCACGGAGAGCAGTCGCATCGGTCTGCGCTCCTGCTGTGGTGAGGTGATTTGTTGTGTAACTAATGCTTTCGCCAACTTTGTTCCCGCTTTGTTTGCGATTTTCGTGCCCGTGCACGTCGGGTGCTGGTTGCTGTTGTCCGGGAATTCCCGCCATTTTCTATCATCTTCTGCCTTGGGACCGGGAGTAGCGCTGGCATGATTCTTAATAATTTTGTGGTGAGATTAGTTGAGAAGGTAACCGCTAGGGGGTGCAGCTGTGGGGCTATATACAGGAGAAAAAAACCATTACGAGTCAGTTCTCTGCCTGCCTCTCGGATGGAGCAGTCGCATCGTTCTGCGCTCCTGTTCTGGTGGGCTCATTTGTTGTGTAACTAATTGTTTTTTCTTGTTAGCTATTGATGGTTTGCATACTCTTGCTTTCCCAGCCTCTGTATTACGAGTGTTTTTCTCCTTGCATGTCCAGAGCTGTCCTAACTTGCCCAGACATGCTATGATGACGTCACAGCTGACGTCACAGGATGTCCGGAACTGGTGGTCATAGCTGCGACCTGCGATAGTTTGCAACCTGTCTCCGTGCTCCGTCGCCCAGCGACAGTCAGCGGCCGTTCCGGATGGCTTCCTTCAGCTTCCTTCAAGATGGCGTCGTTGATCTTCAACGAAACTCCTTCTCTCCACTCTATCTCTACCTATTTTTTTATTTTTATCAGCTCAACTAGCCCACAACTCACACAGTGGTCTGGACACGTCCTAGATGCTCCCCAATTAGTGTAATGACTCCCTGAATTATCATGATTAATGTGGGGGGTCCCAATTAGCTCTAATTGCTAATTAATGGCGTCCAGGCCACTGTGTGAGTTGTGGGCCAGTTGAGCTGATCATATACTACTCAGTGATGTATTCGTTGTTGGATATACAGAACGTAAAGAGTACGTAACAGGACGTCTCGAAGGGCATACGCTACGAGGCTTGTGGGATAAGCCTGCGCTGAGCAGCACTCTGACTGCATGGAGGACCCTCGAAAGCTTGATGGAACGTCTACGCGTCAGACTGAAGGGGCTTAGATCAAAAGGGAATTTGCAGACCATCTCAATGTCGGTGAACTGGAGGCCGAATATCAAATGACTGTCAAATATACAGATTACTGCATAAAGGGAATGTCAGTTTTAGATTATTCGCAAGACCTATGCTTGATGGCAACGGCTACCACTCAAGTGCCAGCTTCAAGGAAGCGTGTACTAGACGGGCGTGTGTCTGCGGTTTAAGCGTCGTCAACTCATAGTAGTCCCGCTGGGATGCGGCTGCACAAGCTTCAATATATGCGTTGCCAAGGCGACAGACATATCAGTATACTTTTGGAAAGGAGCCATACATTACACAATGGGATAAGTTAATCTACTTGAGATCGTTACTGGACGAAACAGCTACAGAAGCCATATCAGTTTTATCAGCTTCGGAAGCGTGCTGGATGCACTCCATTGAAGTCATGTTGGAAAGAGTTGGAGACGAGCGTCGCATTGAACGACAGTACCTGACAAGCTGATGACACTGCCTCGAGGGGAAAATGCCAAGGAGGTTCGGGGGCTGAGGAGCAAAATCAAATGTTTCAGGTGTCAAAGCATTGTCTATGGAAACGGACTCCTTTGCTGTAATGCTTACAGCTACCATCCTTTCCACGTTGCCCACTGAGGTGGCCGTGAATTATTACCATCAGAAGTCAACCGCTTGGCTTAGTCAGTTTGAAGGGCAACGGAGACCGGACAAGTGCAGAGTTGAGACCACTGGGTGAGAGTTGGTTGGAGGTTTGGAATTAGACGGGGGAATTCGAAAGTTTATCCTACTTGAAGTCGATACATTGGAACGCCTCAGGTTCACTGGATGAACCCATGAGGACAACGAGACGGGAGGGGTCAAAGGCAGGGCGCTCGAGCGTCGAAGAGTTGAACTGAGAGAGAATAGTCGAACAGTGGATTCAAGGCACTACGGGCAGAGTCCCTTCTCTGCACCGGTGCTCATGAAATGGCGAATGAACGCTCATTCTGCTACGCATCACAAACTCATCACGGGTCTATGCGACGCGGTGATCCTTCTGGCAGAAAAGAAAACCATTCTAGCGGCTCAAGAGCAATATTTCTGCTGTAGGAAAGGGGGTCATCGTGCAAGAATGTGCGGGGAGAAAATTTCCTGGTCTGCATGCAGGGAAGGTGCGCAAAGGTATATTCTTTTTTTATTCTGTGTTAGTGCCGCGAAGCAACTGTGGCTATGAGCGGCGTAGAGACGTGGACAGATGGAGAGAGGGCAGCAGGAAGGAGTGAGGGGACAGGGGGGTTGGTATGCGTCCTTTCTGAAACTGTGCCGACACTCCTTTGGAAAGTTTTCGGAAAACCCCGGAAAACCTCAGACAGCGCAGCCGGCGACAGGGTTCGAACCCGTGTCACCTCCCAGTCTCGGCGTGGAAAGCGATCACCTAACCACTAGGCCACTGCAGCTGGTAAAGCTCTGTGCGTGAACCTTTGTGGAAACGAAATCGAAAGAAAAAAGTCGGAAGAAGTCTACAGTACTAGTACGCACATGAGTGGGAGTAACTAAGACATCAAGGTAGATCCTGTCTTATTGCTTCAGACGTTCACAGCAGTGATGGCCACCGTCTATACTTCAGGGAACCATTGACGGAGGAAGGCAAAGAAGCCACAAAAGTGAACCTTGCTTCCGCAGGGGCAACAAATGTCACGACAAATACGTCGGCACTTTGTTCAACTGCGCACCGGAAAGGAAGAAAACGTTTTGGAATCAACTGAGACACCGTTCATTTGTGAGGATCTTGTGACATGACCACTGGGTAACAACTACATGCGACAACTACTACTATTCTTCTAAGGGAAGATAATCTAGCTAAGGAACATCGCTTCCCAGGTGCAGAGAGTGAAGGTGGAATGGGCGTGCTTTTAGTCGCTGACCAAATGTGGAAGATCATGCCAAGTAAGTACGACAAAATAATGCTCAAAATAATCTAGTTGACATCAACACTTCCCTGGAGAGAAAACACACGACTCTACTCTTTGTGCCTAGCAGTGTTGTCACGCAAAACGCATCATTCAGAAGCAATGCGCAATGATGAAGATGAAGGTAAAGTTATTTTTCAATACGTCGAAAAGGGGAAAAAATGTGAAACACTGTCAAGGAGCCCGCGAAGAGGGAATCACACACGTAACATGAAAAACGGTTAGGAGCAACTAATATTTATTTGAACAAGACCTTTCGTGCAAGAGACTGCACTTCTTCAGGTTACACAACTAAGTACGACACAAGTATATAATATTCGATACATATACTTGTGTCGTACTTAGTTGTGTAACCTGAAGAAGTGCAGTCTCTTGCACGAAAGTTCTTGTTCAATAAATCTTAGTTGCTCCTAACCGTTTTTCATGTTACGTGTGTTATTTTTCAATGTAAGAAAACTGCCACAATATAATGCCGTCATATTCATAGGTAGGGTATTCATTCAATGTCAATAGACAGAATACACTCTGGCCTCTCCGATTCCTCTACGTTTTGGAGGGAGGCACAGGTGAGCTTCATGGACCGTAAGCGAACGTAGTAGCATACGAACCAATTTTTTTTAATGAAATTTAACTAGAGCCTGTGTAAACATATTTCTGTGAAGTTAACTGTGCCGGTAAATATTTAGCTACACCTGCACCTAGCTGCAGGAGTATGTAGCTGTACAAACCACAAGCGTCCCATGGGCGTCTCAAAATGGACGTCCCCGTCCGTCACTGACGCCTTCAAGACATCAGTATGTTGTCTCCGAAAAGAAGTCTTAGTGGTGACGTCTATCCGACATTCCCGTGTCATTGGACAAAAGATGTCCTTGCGCTGACGTCCATCCAATATGCCTTCAAGTGCAAGTTTGGATGTATGTCATATGGTAATTATGTCATTAAAAGCAATATGAATTTATTACAAGCGTCATACTAACATCTACTGTGCTCTTCCAAACCGCATTCAATACACAATATCTTTTAATTGTGCTAATTGTGGTGCCATCGTTTTAATAAAAAATCATGTATCCGAATATATACAGGTTGTATTTTTTCTTCGATACAGGTTTTTCATAAAAAAACTATAATGGCTATGGACATCCTGTCTTTCTGCATCATCTCTAGACTGCCGGATGTTCTTGGCCATCTGCTGCTCAGCCGTCGAATGACAAATTACCTAAAAATAGTTAACTTTTCAATGATAAAACTTACGAAGTTGTCCGAATGAGAACATCTGTTCCTTTCTGTCATGTGATACCGTAGCCGTTTTCAGAACAAAAATGCGTCCGATAGATCGTACGCAAAAAAAATTGTGAAGTAACAAATTTTTTCTTTATTTCGTTCATTGCGCATCTTCAGAGAGGCGTCTTTCCATTACCCCCCCCCCCCCCCCCAATGTGAGAGGGTCAACCTCTCCACCTCCATAGCTCACCTCCACCTCTGTAGCTAACCTCAATAGGTCAGCGATGAGCTTCACGAATTTTTTGCGGACGGTCTATCGAACGCGTGTTGGTTCTGAAAATGGCTACGATATCGGGTGACCGAAAGGAACAGATGTTCTCACTGGGGCAACTTCATAGCTTTTACAATTAAAAAGTTAATGATTGTTAGGTAATTAGTTATTGAACAGCTGAGCAACAGACGGCCAAGAACGTCCGCTGCTACAGAGATGATGAAAGTGACAACGGGATGTCAATAACCCTTAGTTTTTTTTTTTTATGGAAAAACTGTATCGAAGGAAAAAGCACATCCTGTATGTGGACGTGCTGTACGTGGAGTAACGTGCGCTCTGAATATGACACTTTTTTCCTTTAAATAAGACAGCTCCTTTTCGTGCAATTACAGCTTTTGTAGAAACTCGCCATACTTACACGATTTTAATAACCTCACGCAAGTAGCAAACACGTTCCAGTACACATCCAGTCACATTCCAGTAGCAAAGAAGCTCACGTTAGCAAGTCAGCCGCACCGGCATCGACACCTTTCACCTTTCATGGTCATGAATTGCCGCCTCGCGTTTTTCTTTTTTTTCGGTGCTTTTCTGGTTTCTCCGAGCTACAGCTGCGTGCATTTGAGGAATGTAAGTATCATTTTGCGTGTGTTTGTTTTTGGGATAGCACGATAGAATATATCTGCGTTTCGATACTTACTTGCTGCGCTTCTGGCTGCACGATCGGTGGTTGGCGTCTCGCTCCAGTGTATCTGATCTATAATGTGTGTACTGCGGGTTCGTACGTTCCTTCCCGCGAGAAGACTGGAAATTTCAAAAGTAAGGGACAAGCGCCGCATTATTACAACAGCACACCAACGCAGCGAGCATTGACTCATATTTTTGAGAAGCATATCTACGGAACTGCATCTACGAGCGGAGCTCGTGTTGACACTCCAGCTGGAACAGAGGACAGCAGTGTTTCAGTTTCTGAAGAGCAGTACTCTGTCTTCGAGCGGTACTGATTCTTCAGTGCCATCTCCGCTCCAGGTGGTGGCCGCGCACAGCGAACCTACTTCAGAGGGATGCGTGTACGATAGGTCAGCTACATTTGAGCAACCTGAAAGTCGGCTGCAGCTGAACCCCACTAGCACTACCGATATAGCTTTTTAAACCCAGCTAAGCTACTCTCTGTGATGCTAGTATAGCACCAAGAGGTTCAAGAAGAACATTAAAACTGTCTATTTGAGCAGAAGAACTGATGCGAACTGAATCACTGTACATGAGTGGTATTCAGCTATTCTTCAAAGCAGCTATCAAAATCATTTCGATTTTTTGTGAGTTTAATGTAGGGAGCATTATCTTTGGTGTACCTGTACAACTTGTATGATTGGTATGCCACTCCTTGGCTGTTATTCAGGCAGATTATTTTTGGAAGCTCAGTATTATGGCTGTTGTCCTACTGGAATGCAGATTGAGGAACTCTGTCGTCTGGGTGGGATTGATTTTGGCCAGGTAACACGCAACACCCTCTACTACATCTTGACAGACGGAATACGGAAAATAAAGTTTGCTCTGATGAAGTTTCTCAGCATGATTTTCAGTAACAAAGACGGTTAAGAGCATCAACTATTTACTATATACATTAAAAAATTGATTCTGGATCGCCGGAAACTTGTACATTGTTTTTCTTCACGCTCGATGATTTTCAGTACACGTTTTACCATTGTTTTGTTCGTTTATATTATGAGGAAGCCATCATAACTTACTACAGTACCTTTGTCATACTCTCACACATCCGTGGAAGAGACATAGTTTGATACTGTTCAGCATGACTCAAGAGAATATGATTCTGGGGAAATACTGTTCTGTAGAATGTAGCGTGCATACTGCTACCTATGACTAAGTCAGTTCAAGGGGCTGTACTATGATACTGTAATATACATGTGTTATCCATTGCTTCATCCACCAAATAACTCCTGCAGGTATTAGTGAGTCTCGTAGAAAACTTTTCTAGAAGAAGTTTTCTAGAAAAAAAAAATATTTAAGTTAAGGAATTGGATTATTGATAATGACTTTTCTGAACTTTATTTACTTTATTTTATTTTTGTTCAGGTGCCCAAAAACAACCACTAGGGTCTTCTTATTGGTGCACGACAAAGGTTATGTAGGAAAAACAAAGACATTCAAATATACAATAAGGCAACAAGGTTAACAGAGAAACACGAAGTTAAACAGAAACAATGGCACTAATACCTGTAAGAAAGAAACTCATGAGAATGATCGAAAATGTCAGGAGTGATAATGTTGTCACGCGGAGCTCAGGATTAGTTGTAAACGTTTGCTTGGATGAAGCTTTGCAAAAGAGTGAGGATAAAAAACAAGATGAGACCTCAGAGAACGTGAGGGCACTCGGAAGTTGATGCTCTGTAGTAATTTGGGGCAATCAATGACAGAATGTAGGACCTTATATAAGAAATGACAGTCACGAACCGTTCTGCGATGAGACAATGTGGGGATAGCAAGTTTGTTCAGAATATGGTAGTAGTTGTAGTATGTGCTGCAACCAAGATGACGAAGATGAAAAACAGAGATGAAGCGTCGCTGAGATGAGTTATATTTATGCAGTTCTAGGCCACTGATGCAAATTCAAGAAGAGGGAGTACAGTCGAGAAGAATAAGCGAAAGAAACAAGATGGACCTCGAAAGTTTTTAGTGATCCGCGAGATAAAGCCAAGTTTACGCATCGCAGAGAACAGAAAGAACAGAATTACCAGAATTGTAAATAATACCTCCCCTTGTTATTTTACCAACCACCAACCAACCAACCAACTTCTCATACTTGTTCCAAAGCACAAATCACCAAGCAAGAAAATGCTTTAAATTAACAACGCCCCAGATTCTACGAAAATGATGCTGAAACTACGTCTGAAATAGCTCCGACGAAGTTCAGGTATGTCACGTATAATCTGTTGCATTCAACTGATGCTGCAATACTGCGATTAGCCTGGTCTGTGTACCTGCCGTGTGGACCTGCATTGCTTCAGATCTTGTTCATCTATGGCTTTGGTCCAATTTGCAGGAAATTTGGGAGAATTATTTCATGGCACATGCGTCGTTCGAAAGCTATCGTTAACGAAATGGCTATATAAAAAGTTCTTAATTAGTTCTGCTTGTTCAGTTTTGCAGCAAAACCCTAATTTATATTCACTTGAGTTCAAATGAGTAATAATAATAATTCAATTCAATTCAATTCAATGTCTACTTACACTTGTGGCAAGTTACAGGGAATAATAACAGTCCTGCCTAAGCCGAGGGAGCTTGTGAGCAGGGACTGGAGTCAGCAGCGGTACGCGTCAATACCCACAAGATAACGGGAAAAGGTGCTAAACGGAGTCATGGCGAAAAAAATACAGAGAGAAAAGGCACAGTAAATTACAACTTTAACAGTAATAGTATTTTTTAACAGACGCTTTAGCTGTGATTTTGTACTAATTGTTACAGTCTCTGGAGGTAGGTGATTAAAAATATATGGGACGTAGTAGCATCGACAAAATGTTCCATAACGAGTGAAGCTCGACGGCACTATGTATGGGCTCTTTGGATGCCTAAGTTCGCGCCGTGCAATATTGGCCTGCTTATACACATTAGACCAGAAATATTTCAACACTACCGTGTACCTGAAGATATTGTCGAAACGAGGAAGTTTAGTGGTACGAAAAAGATCTGTATCAGTGGAAATTGGTGAGCCATAGTTTACGCTCTTTAAACAGCTATTCAGAATGGAGTTAATTTTACACTTCCAAGATTCACTGCAATGACTGAAGGCAGTAATGCCATATCGTAATACACTGTAGCCCAAGCTTTCGAGGATAGTTTTCTTGACCTTCACTGGGACAGTACAGCGTAGGCGAAACAGAATGCAAGATACTTTTCTGACCCTTGCGCAAACGTAAGACAGGTGATCGTTCCAGGACATATCATTAGTGTATATGATTCCCAGGTATCTAACAGAGGTACTGTACTCAATGGGATTACAGACACAGTTGTTACATGTAGATGAATGCAGAACTACTGGGAGATAGGAGGTCGCACGTTTAAGTGGATTATGAAAACAGATTAGTTGTGTCTTTCTTTGATTAATATAAATTTGATTTTCGTGAAACCAATCATAAACGGAAGAGGCATCAGTCTGCAAGATTCTGATGGATTCCGCGTCATTAACATGAACAGAGGCAATGAGGGTATCATCTGCATATTGAAATAATTGGCAGTTAGAAATCACATCATTGAGGTCATTAATGTATAAATTAAATAGCAAAGGAGCCAAAACAGATCCCTGAGGCACCCCAGATTGAATCTCAACAGACCGGCTATGTTGACCACACACAGACACATACTGGGTCCTCCTTTGAAGGAAGTTGCACAACCATTTATAAATTGGACCGCGAAAGCCGTATGCATATAATTTCTGAAGTAGTATTGAGTGGGAAACAGTGTCAAATGCCTTGGATAGATCAAGGAATAAGCAGGTAACAAATTTGTTTGTGTCGAACGAGTGGTAGATCAAGTCTACAAAGTCCTCAAGAAGCTGCTGAGTCCCTCTGCCTTGTGTGAAGCCATATTGTGTTAAGCTTATGATGATGTTTTTTTCCAAGAAATGAGACATGACTGTGTGAACATATTTTTCCATGATGACAATAATAATAATAATAATAATAATATAATAAGATAATAATAATAATAAGATGAATAATAATAATAATAATAATAATAATAATAATGATGATAATAATGTTTTATTGGTGCCCAAGAACGAAATATCCGAACCAATTTGTTTGCCAGGAGGTAACTCGTGTTTAAAAAGTACGCGTTGGTTACCATTACAATTAATGAACACTGACACTGACATGTGCTCCAAAATGCGTACTAGTGATACCTATTGAACAATAAATGAGTCTGACAGAGAACCCTGTCATTAATGCATAAGACCTGTTGGGTAGTTGGTACAAACCCATAATGAAGGTAGGAGAAATACAAATAACCAAACTACTTACCACAGACATCCGCAGCTTTCACCCCTTTTACTGGGACATCACATGAAGCGATGCAGCTTTGAGTGTATCCAGTCACGTGATCTCCTAGTAAAGGGGTTGAAAGTTGCTGCTGTCTGCGGTGTGTTCTTTGTTTTTGTTTCCGTCGCCTTCATTACGAGATTCCTGTCATAATTCCTGCCGTTATTGAGGCCCTATACCACCACAGCTAAAACATCCAGTGACTTTCCAAAGAAGACGTCCATGAAGATATCTTGTGGACGCGGCATGAAAACATCGAGTAACACATTCCCTACGACAACACGTGGATCATAATGGACGTCCAAAGGATGACATCAATGTCCCAGCAACGATGTCTTTAAAACACCCTGAGGAGATCTATGGTTTACGTGGTTGTAGCTCCCGAACCTCACTCACAATGCACTGACAACGCGGTACGGTGCCATATGTACGAAATACCAAAAGTAATTATGTTCGCAATATGTGTTATTACAGTTCCCAATATTTTTTTTACAAAGATTGTTAGTATGTTCTGATTTGTTAGTACGTATACAGCTTTCGCCTGAATATTGCGTGCAATGTGTATCTTCTGGTAACCGCGGCCCACAAACCCTGGGTGGTTCCGTATTCAACACGCCGTAACACCGAAGAACACGAACAGAGCAATTGAACAGAAGATGAGTTATTTCCTTACCGGCCTCGGTGGCTCAGTCGGTAGCGTGTTCGCCTTCTGATCCCGAGATCGCGGGTTCGAGCCCGGCCGAGGACGCCAGCAACTTGGTGGCAGGGTACAAGTTGCTTAGACACGCCGTCTTCCGCGAGGGACGTTAAATACGGGGTGCCGTGTGATGAGCTTTCATCGCACGTTAAAGAACCCTCAGGTGGGCAAAAGCAATCCACAGACCGACCGCTGTGGCGTCGCTCATGATCTCAGTTGTCTCGCGACGTAAACACCCAATTATAAATAGTTATTTCCTTACATTTTCCAAAGCAGTGCAGCAACGTTCCGCCTCTCGACCCAGAGAAGGAAAAAATGCCCCCAACTGCCTTCTGCCGTTGCTTAAATAACGTATCGGAAATAGGAGAGTCTCCTCCTATCACACAAACCTTGCACATGCGTCCGTTAATCCGAGGCGGATGCCCACAATCTAAACAGGTAGCGTAAATCCCATGGGCCCCTGAGTCTCCAGTATGATGCTTCGATAGAGACCGTCAGCGCCATCCATCCGTTGCGCGCACTACTTGGATTGTAAATAAATGACGTCAGAGGTGAATCTTTGGTGGGGGACTTCCATAACGGAATATTTGGCTGTCTTAGATGTTGTCATTTCGTCAGCATTTGTGAGGGTCTGGTGTTCCAAGGAAAGAGGAAATAAGGGGGCGAAATCATTCCCGTGCTCGTTATTTGCACAGAACACCACCCCCACATTAGTTCGAGCAGTAGTCGATCAGGAAGGATCTTGCTCAGCATCATTGCATATGCCCCCTCCAGTTCGTCGCCCTCGAGAGGAATTCAGAATTTATCCCTCTGACGCTCTCGATGCTAACGCGTAGACGCTCCAACAGGCCTCTGAAGGTCGAACGGGTCACACGAGCGCACCTCAGTGGTGTCCCATAGTCTCCTACAAGCATCGCGGCTTGTCTACAAAGAGATAAGCCGCGATGCTTGTATCTCGTTGTTCGCAGGGTTGTTCATTGTTCACACTTACAGGGTGCTCACAGGGTGTATAGTCATGAGTATATCACTGTATGCAAAGAATCCTTTAATCTATTACCTTTCCCGCCCTGCCTTTGCCGCAGCGATGTGTTTCCCAGATCTTGGAGCCACGTCGTTAGACCACGTGCGTTTCCCGAACGTCAGTCATGTATATTTTCGATAACAATGATCGTTAGACATTGCACATCCCCCTCCCCTAAAAAAAAAGAAGATAAATAATGGGAAGAAGTTCCCAACACCCCATGAGTGAGAAGGAAGGCATTGCCGCATAGCACCTATTTATTGCCTGTCGTTGTGCCTCGATGCTAACTATTGAAAATATCAAGAAAATAAAACTGATAATGATCATTTATAATGGTAAGTTAACCCTGCAGATATCATAACCGGCCGTAAAAGCCGCTTGTTCCCACCGACATCACAAAGATGAATGTTGACGAAGTCCATATGGGATGTATTATATGGCCAGTGCTCTTGCTCTTGTAGAAATCACAGTGCCCCATCGACGTTCCACACATTACCACCATCAGCTTCTTCCTCTGTGCAATGAAAGACGCAGCAATCTCATCACTGCATCCTTTCCTTTTTAGCACTTCGGGAACACAGTGCTTGCTGTATTCCATGGAACTGGAAAAGATGACATTCAAATGCATGCAGACTCTGACATAGCCTTTGATCCGATGTAACGGGAAAATCAGCGTCAGTTGTGCGTGTGGCGAAATGAGGCCGGATTAAGGTGTGTAGAAAAATGTGGGACCAGTTTGCAGTTACCTCATTGGCCCAATATTTGCAAGATTGGTTTCCACTACTGGTGTGATGTTTGAGAGCATAGATTGAGAAGTTACCCGTCAAAAAAAAAAGAAGGCTCGTTGCAAGTTAAGTCAATAACGAAGTTCTTCAGCCGGAAGCGTAACTAGCGTAACCGTAAGCTACTGAGCTACGTAAAAAAATAACGAGTTACTTCGCATTACGCACTTGCAGCGCGCATGAGCAGCTGAGTTAAACCGCGAGTTGCTTGCGGAGGAGTGCAACCCGTGGAACCCAACCCTCTCCTTCCGATTTGTTTCGGTTCTAGTTTGTCCACCAATGTCATGATGACGTTTCTCAGGACGTTTTGCATCTTACTCCCTGTAACCGCAGAATGGTTCAGCTTCATTTCAATGGCAGCGGTTATTACTTCCTGAACAGAATACTCCCATTGATTGAATGTCACGTTTCATGGCAAACAATGCCATGAAGGAACCGGAGAGGAAGCAAAAAAAGTATCTGGACGTGAGTGAAAAGCGAGTTAAAAGTAACTTGGAACTTAACTTAGCCTACTGTGGCAAGGTTACCTGAAAAAGCAACGAGTTCCTCTGAAAGTTACCACTGCGCAAAAGTACCTAGTTCAATTACCAGTTACCAAAAAAAAGGAACTTAGTTACAGTAAATGTATGCCAAGATGCCATTAGATGCATTCCATTCCTCAAATCAAAGGAGTTACTTGTAACTCGTTACCTGGAACTCTGAGAGTAATTGGTCCACTTCCTTTATCATGACTGCCGGACTGCACAAGTAGAAAACCACATACCAGCACTGTTGCTTGCGCATCTCGTTGCTCTTGTCTTCATTGGGTTTTAGAGTACTAGCGTCGTGCTCCTGCGTGTATTTTGTGCCGCACTCAGTGTCGGCGTCGGTCACTGTTTTCTCGTTGCACTTCGGTGCAGTCCCACCTGAAACAGAACATACGAATATATGTATAGTATGTATAGTATGTATGTATGTATAGTATGTATAGTATGTATGTATGTATAGTATGTATGTATGTATGTATGTATGTATGTATATAGTTTAGAGGAGAATTTAGCATGACAATATGCTGTGGGGCATTAACGACATGTCTGCTAAGTGTCTCATACGATGTTGTGCTTTTCGTGTTAAATTCTGATCAGGGGTGGCAGCACTAATCGCGGCGCCCATTCCTTAAATCGCGTTTTTGTGAATATATGGTGGGAATGTGGGGAAGGAAGTGTGTCCAGCTACAGTACCAGTCAAAGCTGCGATCGTTGAACGATCTTAAAAAAGTTGCAGACACAAAGGGCGCACTTTGTTTGTCTTGTTTTCCAGCGACGAATACGAGAAGAGCCGCGTCATGTTGCACTACATTGTGAGCAGCGCGAAACCTGTTTATCGCCTCACGTGAGCCAGCGGCACTCTTTGTGACACCGATACGTACATACGATAAGATAAGCAAGGGCTATGAGACACGATCGCATTCTCGTTATGATGATTATGAGCGTCTTGCTTTATATCCTTTGTTTGCACCTTTGTTTCATGCCTCAAGCCAACAGAACACAATGAATAGCTGTCAAAGAGGAGCATCCCTCGAATTTTTCGTAACGAATGAGAGCACTTTTAACGTTTGACGTCACAGTCAATGAGGTGTGCCTCGTGAGACGAGCGCGCTAAGCCTCCGCCACGGGAGCGATTCTATCAATTGAATTGTGCTGTAACAATATATTGTTCGGTAAGAATATTTTTCGAGAATGATTTTTACATATGTGCTTGACAAATTAAAACCAACTTTTTCATATAGTGAAATTTCTTTTCCATGCTCCTTTAACACTGGTGTTACCAACCGGGCTGTGGCCAATGAAGCAATGAAGTGCGCATTATGCCACGATATTCTTCTCACTGTTGTACTTACAGTTCCACTTGGAAGTTCCACATTCATCGCGTACTTGCTCGAGGAAGATCTCAATAAAATCTGGATCGCTGCATCCGTCAAGTTTGAGAATTCGTGGAACACAAACCTTGTTGTATTCCATTTGACTGAAAAAAAGGTTGAAAATGAGGTAGACAACGTAAATAGACTGGCAAATAGGAGGTAAATTAGAAACGCTTGACATACTGAGGTTTAATAAATTGTCACGTGGTCGTTCTTAGAATAGAGCCCGTGGCAATTCAGGGAGAGTGCGCGTACCGTGGCAGTAATGAGAATACGTTTGCACTGTTCGATGTTACTTGTGACGATATTCTCGAGGCTATAAATAAGTGTTCTGATAATACTTCGCCTGGCAGTGACAATATCACTATGAAGGTAATACGGCAGAATAGAGATATCCTATGTCCAGTGCTGGCTACAGTCTTTAATTCTTCTATTGCTGAGGCTCGCTATCCAGCTATCTTGAAAAGTGCTAGAGTGGTACCAGTATATAAAAATGGCGACTATAATAATTTAACTAATTACCGCCCAATCTCCGTGTTAAGCGCGCTTAACATAATTTTCGAAAAAGTACTATTCTCTAGATTAACAACTTTCTTTGAAAAACACAATATAATCAGCCCAAACCAACATGGGTTTCGCAGGTCGAGGTCCACAGCTACTGCTGTACTTTCAGCAACTGAAATTATCAACAGTACTATTAATAGAGGTGAATACTGTGTTGGCATTTTTTTTAGATTTGAAGAAGGCCTTTGATACAGTTCAACACAATATCCTCCTCGCTAAATTGTCTAAATATGGTATAAGAGGCCACTCTTTAGAGTTTTTCTCCAGTTACCTCAGCAATAGAATACAAACTGTATCTATTGCCGGGCACCACTCTTCGTCACTCCCAATACATACTGGCGTCCCCCAGGGCTCGGCCTTGGGACCTTTGTTCTTTATTTTGTATGTAAATGACTTCCCTAGTGGAATGTCTTCAAATTGCATTATGTATGCTGATGATACGGCGTTGTTTTTTACTAGCAAATGTATAGATACAATTCGAACCAACATTGCTTCTTTTATGCCATTGCTTCTCGAATGGTTAGAAAACAATGCCCTTGAGTTAAATATATCGAAGACAAAATACATAGTATTTCGTTCGCATCGTAAAAGTGTTGACTTATCAAAATTTAATATTATCATCAAGGGCTTACCCATCGAACGCCTTAATAGTATTAAGTACCTGGGTGTTGTGCTAGACTTCCATCTTAACTGGAAGCCACATATTTCACAAGTATGTTCTAAGTTATCTCAAGCGTGTGGTGCTTTGTACAGGGTGAGCAAAATCTTCCCTCTGGCTGTCTTAAGAACTCTGTATTTCTCATTAGTCCAATGTCACCTCTTATATTGCGTTGAATCATGGGGGCACACTTATAAAACTTACTTAAGACCCATTGAACTTCTTCAAAACCGTATAATTCGCACAATATTAAATGCACATCCTAGGCAATCATGTCTACCTTTGTATGAAACACTGCACATTCTGCCATTTAACACACTGTGTTTTGAAAGGACTGTATTGATGATAAGGAAATGTATTATTACTGAAGGGCTAGTTCTAGGTCTTCATTTTTCCTCTGTAACTCGCACCAGCCGCTCTGTGTTAGGGCATCATCTGTTAGTACAACAACAAGCGAATGAGCATGGGATGCGTACTTTACAATATCAAGGTGTAATTAAGTGGAATTCCTTACCACTATCTGTAATTTCATCTAGGAACTTTAAATTAGCATTACATAGGCACTTACTTCACAGTACTAGTCTTGAATCAATATAGATAACACTGTTTAGGATTTTTGTGACTATATTTTTAGTGTAGTAGTATTGGGGTTCAGTGTATACTGCTGTCATATATTTGTTTGACATGTTTCTACGGATCGCACTAGCTTCGGCTATGATCCGGATGGCCTTTCAGCCTTAATGTATCACTTTTATGCTGTCACTGAAATAAAATAAAAAATATTCGACTCGTGTGATTTCAGTGGAACAATGTTCTGTGTGTATGACACTGGAGTAGGCATCTCTCAAAGATTATCGTGCCAGAAAGGAGTCGAAGGGCGGTGTCTAGCTGCTGCATGATTGCGAGAGGGCAATACCGCAGACAGGTAGTGGACATAGTCTTTTCTGAAACGCAGCAAAGTTGAATAGACGGCCAACTCATATCTATTCAAATACCTCCGAAGCGGCTGAAGATGAATAAGAGAAGGATTGCATTACCGCGTGAACAGTTTACTTGAGGGGTCCCCGCAAGTGGCCCTTTCTTTGCACGAAATAAGAGTTCACGAATATGTGTGTATAATGCCTCACTATCTTACAGCTGTGTTCATTACTTTGGTTCACGTCAGTCAAACCGGCGTATGAGAAAGCTTTCAGGAGGTTATAGCAAGCACTCTGTGGTCAAAACATTTGCATATAATAATGGATGCGATGTCGTAAACACCGTAGCAAAGCTGCCCGTTAATCTCGGTCTAAACCCAAGAACACACTGTCATCCCAATGATGTTCTAAGAGAACCATGTATGAACAGGTGTGGCACACGCAAGAAAGTCAAATCTGATCCTCAATTCATGCGTCCTCATCGTCACTGTGGGGCACTATATGGTGCACTCAGGATGACCTCAGAACTCGATTAAGGACAACTTTAGGACAGTGTGATGATACATTAGAGACGTAATCTAGTTTCGTTTAATTGCACGTTATTTGCTTCTTCCTTTCCTTTACGAAAAATGGTAACTGATACGAAACTACACGAGCTGTCCCGATGTGTTCTGTTTTACTGATTCCACTCATTTTGGTAAACAGCCGCAATTTACCTGTCCATTTCCTGTACATCGTATGACGGGCAACGAGCCCGGCGGTTTCGAAAGAAAGCATAGAGAAATATAAATTGTCAAATACGGAGAAAAATCTTATGAGGAGCACTAAGTTCGAGAACCCCACTTCCAAAGGTATATTAGAATTCCGTTCTGAAGATAAAACACATATATACTACAGGTACTGTTACTAAATTTTTTTTTGCTTGTTACGCAGCCTTTCGTAAATTCGAGAGTCCTGCTCGCCTCCGACACAAAGCGAAGTGTGCGCTGTCGAAGTTTATTTCAATTACGCAAACGATCGAACAATACACAAGCGAGGAATTGCTTGAAGCATTAACTACCCTTCGATGCAAAGTCTGTTTCTTAGTGACACTGGCTCGATACAGTCGGGTAAGACATTTGAAAGTCAGCAGAACAGTCAGCAGTGTGACAGGATCGTTTCTCTCACGTTTCTAACTTTTTCCGTGATAAATTCTCAATGTATCATAGAACGTTTTTAGGCAGATAAATTCTACCCAGGGCACTCGCCCCTAGGATTGCCCTAGAAAACGAAATAAATGTGTTACTCAATGTTTCGGGTTTTTTAGCAGGTAAACTGAAGAAACAATATTTCTCATCCTGCTAGCTCCCCGGGGAACAGCCGCAGGACGTACCTGATGACTCTTCACGAACAATCCGCGAGTGTCATCCTCAGGATGTTCTGGGATGCATATCGAAGGACGAGAACACGATGATACTGTGAGGGATCGATTGACCCTGTGCGTTTGTGGGGAAATGATTGAATGGTCGTTTTTATTCCCCCATGGCTATGGACCTACAACACGCATGAACCTTTCGCGTCGTCCGTAGTCCCTTAAATATCGTGTCAATTATGAGGACGCTGACAAGTAGGACAGTCCCTCTTCGACATATCAGCACATGACTATGTGAGGCATCATCCTTCATGCTTCCATTCCGGTTCGCTTCAGTTTCTATCCTTCTACATTTGGACATGAATATTGTGTTCTCCAATGTTCTCCAATGTTCTCCAATCTCCAATGTGTTCTCCAATGAGCAAACTCCATAGGTTTTCTTCACTTTTTCAAACTGCAAATCAGCGCGACACGCTTGTCTCCTGTAACCAAGGCGTTGTCTATTGTAATCCGTTTGAGCGTGGCTTGTGTTATATGGGCTAGAAGGGACGGTATCTTAATGACCGTATTCGTAATCAGCAGCTTAACACCGACAGAAGCCTAGTGAACTTGTCCTGCATCTCAGTGAATGCAACAATTCTAAACCTCTTTTCTGTGAAACCCGTATTTTCTACAAAGAGAGGGCCTCTTGGCGGACAATCCTCAGGGATACTATGGCGATAACCATACGTAGTAATTGCGTAAGCAGTCCTTCTACTTGTTTGTCACGTATTAAACCTTGACATGTTTGAGAAAAGTGCCTGCGTGTTTGTGTGTCGCCTGCGTCTCTCATGCACAATTGGGAAAAGCTCAGTCCCATTCATGCCTCCCATGGTCTTCTCAAGTTTCTCGGTTACCAGTCGTTCATTCAAATACGAGGTGTAGTGCAACGCGCTCTCGCAGTGAGTGGAACGGGGTGAGAACAGCTTTGATCCCCATATTCACTATCACAACGCGGCTGCGCAACCTTAACGTCCGCTTGCACGTGGAACAGCGCTTACCAGCATTGTAGTCTGTGCACCTCAGCAGGGCTCAGATCCCTAGGTTTTAGGGCTGCACGACGTTTTGGAGCTATGGTTCCGTGCTCATCCGCATATTTGTAATCGCAAATTTTCCTCGCGTTGGATAGTTGTTCGTCATCGCACTGTGGTGCAGGGACGCCTGAAAACGAAATATGTGGTATAAGCAGAGTGTCCCAACAAACACGCGTCAGGAATGTAAAAAGAGTCTGTTCTTCCTAGACCGTTCTCTGTCCCAAACATAAGTGGCCCTCTTCCTCGCAGGATTTTCTAAAATTCTTTGTGGATCCCTCAAAAACCTTTTAGTCAACCTTACGTCAACTGGGGGCTGGTAAAAGGGAAGCTTCCGTAGATCTGGGACCAATAGGAGGAGACATCGTCCCCCCGTTCACTTCCCTGTTCTCTCAAGTATATTGGCATTCGTTCTCAATCTTGGAACGTCAGGCGTCGATTGGAATTGGCGAAGAGCGTGTATCTTATGCCAGTGGGGCATCGCCATGTAAAAGTGCTAACACCGAGGACAACAATACAAGCAGCAGAGACAGCTAGCGAACCTAACAACTTTTTTTTTTTACACGGGAGCGACACGCTAACAAGACCTCGGAAACTACAGGGTGTTACCCTATAAAAGTCTACCCGCGCCGGCACTTGACGCTTGGCAAATACACAATGCAGACTCAACATTGTACTGCCTGCATGTAAAGCTCTTAGGGACAATCAACCGTGCTAAATTTCCTCGCGATTGAGCCCCGCTATGAGAAGTTATTACGCGAAATGTGCGATTCCCGTAGTCAAAACAACCAAGATGGCGGTGTTGTGAAGAGCACTTCGGATGTTGCTAACGCTGCTCCCCAGACGGCGACGAGTCGCACAACATCACGCAGCGAGCCATTTGGAACTGCGGTTCCCCATAACCTGCGTGTTTCGATTTCGCTTCCGTGTTTGGAAAGCATTATGTGCAAGTTAACCTTTTTGCCTTCAACTTTGCCTTGAACAAATGGCCGGCGTAATTAGCAGACGACAACCAAAACAGTTGTCTGCTTACTGAAAGACAGCGAAATAACGTAAAAGCTGCCCTCGCCAACAATACAGATTTACAGAAAGTTTTAAAAACTAACGTGCCGCGAACATAGCGTAATTTTCTACCTGTTAGTTAATCCTTCCAGATGAAATATTTGTAATGGATTCCGCGGTAAAGTTTGCTTGGCTTGCAGTACGGAGGACACGCCTCTGCCAAAGCGACTCGTCGCCGTCTGGGGAGCAGCATCTTAACTGCCCTATGACAAACCGTCATCTTGGTTGTTTTGACTACGGGAATCACACGTTTCGCGTAATAACTTCTCATAGCGGGGCTCAATCACGTGGAAATTTAGCATGGTTGATTGTCCCTAAGAGCTTTACATGCAGGCCGTACAATGTTGCGTCTGCATTGTGTATTTGCAAAGCATGGAGTGCCGGCGCGGGTAGACTTTTATAGGGTAACACCCTGTACATCCCTCTGCTCCAAACTCCAAAGGCCGAAGCGCGTGGGCCTTTTCTTCCCGCACCAAAACGCCGCACAGTCGTGGGCCCTTGACGACGTCATGGTCATGACCGTGGCGTTTGCGACTGCCCGAAACGCATGGGATGTCTATAGAGCAAGAGATCCGGCGTGCAACGGGAACCAGTTCTTTTTTTAATACTGTCTACGTTTATAATTTTATATTACGTGCCCCAGCAAGAACGGATGTCGCCTAGACAACTCGAGAATTAATATTTCTTTGCCTCCAGCGGCCGACTTCGTCATGAGCAATCACTGGTCGGAATGGGGCAAAAGTGTGCAGAGAGAAGTCTCGCCTGGGTGTGCCTGGTCCAGCAGCCTAAGATGCCTTCTGTGACCTAACTGTCCTACATTCGCTTGTCCTGGTTCCTTCCTGTCTTAGGTTGGTCCTTTTAATTCCTTTTCCTCCTCTTTTTCTTACCAGTCACCCTGATAGGCACGTGAGTTGTCTCGTGAAAATTAAACTTCTGCTGGTTTGAGTCCCTCTAGTTGTGTTCAGTCTCGCACTTTTTTGATATTACGCACAGAAAATTTTCTGTGATATCTTCGCTGACTCCTGACTGCTTGCTGCAGAACAAGAGATGCAAAATTTTCGGACATTTTGAAGCGCTCAAGGAAAAAAGAAAGCATTTTTCTGGTTTTTTTTTTCAGAAAAATTTGAGAATATGGAAACAAACGCGGTTACTGCTGAGTCGAAGCATTGCCGTCCAAAGCACAGCATACAATGAGCTACTGCTCATCCTCTAGGCATAAATGCTGAGCAGATCATCCCATGGGACAGCGATAGGTAATTAGAACATCGTGTCGACTCCGACTAGAATTCCGACATTATGCGATCGCGATGGCGATCGCTCGAAGCGGCCAGACGGAGCACTAAGTTGGTGGTTGTTGGCGGATTAGAGGTGCCTAAGGCATTGTTGGCGGCTAGGAACCCATCAGAGGGACGAACATTCACGTTTTTCAATTTTGTCGCCGGGAAATTCTGGGCTATTTTTCCGGAGACGAGGAAAATAAAAAAAACGGTTTATTCCTCAAAATTTCCGTTTTTCCCGGGGCTTCGCATCTCTATGCAGAACGTCACTTTCAATAACACCCACCTGTACAGTCCAACTTGGATGTTCCACACTCAGTTCGTATTTGCTCGAAGAACATCTCAAGAAAATCTGGATCACTACATACGAACTCTTCTTGGAGTATTTTCGGAACACAATCCTTGTTGAATTGCATTAGACTGGAAAGAGTTACATGCAAAGACGTGGTAAATTGCAGATATTCGTAACGTACTGAGGGCTAAGAAATTGTCACGTGGCCATTGATTGGGCCTCTTCGAATAAGCAAGAAGGCGCGCTGCGCGGGAGAGGTGAAAAAGATCGTCTCTCTCCGCATTGACTACGTTAAACGTAAAACCTGATAATTCACGGTAATGTCAGTGTGTGTGGCGCCAGGTTTCCACCCCCTACTCATGGGATTTCCGGTTAGCGATATTACGTTAGTACCACATAAGAGTGGCTTTCTTACAAATTATTGTGCCTGAAAGAAGTAGCAGGGCGGTGACTATCTGGTGCACGACAGCGACAGGACTCTCTGAGATATGGAGTAGACATAGACACACAGAAAAGTTCTCTCACACAGCAAAAATGTTAATTGACGACGAACTCGTACACATTGAAAAACCTCCGAAGCGGGGGAACACGAATAAGAGGGGGACTGCTTACGGAGTTGTCACGTGTTTTTCTTTTTTCTTTTGAGGGGTCACCCTCGAGCGGCCCTGTTTTTGCACAAAAGAGATGTTCATGAATATCTGTCTATAACGCATGAATATCCACGTGTTGTATTAATTACGTTGGTTGTAGTCTGTCATGTCATGTAGTCTGTCAAACCAGTGTATGGGTTTTTGTTTCAGTAGGCTCTAGCGAGGATCTTACGATCTAAGTATGTGGACATCACAGTGGAGGTAATCCCCCCTCGCCCCACGCTGGCCCATTGACCTCGCTCGTAAAAGACTGAATGGACATTTTCTTCCCCCGTGCCCTCAATCCGGATGAACCTTTAACACGTCAACCATAACCCTTTGAATATCATGCCAATGTACGATTCCCAGAAAAACAGTCTCTGAACTCTTCCTGAGGAACTTTCTTTACTTCCTTGCCGGTAGATTGAATTTTCAGTCATTCTATATTTGGACTTCAAGATTGTGTTCTCGAGTGTTTTAAAGTTGAGCAAACTGTTTTCTTCAGTTTTACATGTCTCTACTGTAAATTAGCGCAAACCGCTTGTCTTATGTAACCATTTTCGTTGATTATGGTATCCCGTTTGTGCGTGGTTTGTGTTATTTAGGCTAGAAGGGACGGTGTCCGAATGACCATCTCCGTAAACACCAGCTTAACACTGAAAGAAGCCATGTTCTCAGCGAGCTTGTCCGGCATGAAACGTGAAGGATGAAAGTCACTGAAAAGCTTAGCCAGCTGTAGGACTCGAACCCACACCTTCTGCATCTCTGTGACTGAAACAACCGTAAATCCCTTTTCTGAGAAACCCGTATTTTGTGCAAACAAAGGGCGCTCGTCGAACAACCTTCAAGAAGACTATTGAAACAACCATACGTGGTAAACGCGCAGAAATTCCTCGATTATTCCCCCGCTTTTGAAGTTTATGAATATACAGGGTGTTTCTTTTTAGCTCCAATGCATTTTCTTAACAGGGGAAGCTAGCTTAGGAATCATTTAGTTTTTTCATTGGATTACTCGGCAGGGGTGCTACTAGGAAACCGTATTTTTTCCCAAATTAGGGGACTAATTAACAATGACTCGAACATTGACAGTAACTTGAAGGAGAACATTGCAATTGCTATATTAAAGCCTGATCTCCTCGTGATCCGCTCAAACCGCTGATGAAGCACAAAAGTAATCTCAGCGTGTGCCACAGACCTAACTATTTCAGCTCTGCCGTCTGCTGAGAAGGGCTTCGCTCTGTTTGAGAAAACTTTTACTGCTGCGTGTTTATGTGTTCTCCGTTTCTCCGGTGTCGTACGTCTTGTTACAGTGCCTCCGGAAACGCTGAGGCCGGAAACTCAGTCACAGACAAGCCCCCTCATTGTCGCTCGTGCTTCTTTGTTACTCGTCCATTCAAACATCAGCTATAGCGCAACGCACAGGAAGTACTCTAGGAAGACTTACTCTAGCAGTGAGTGGAACGGGATGAGAGCAGCTTTCATCCACATATTCAATGTCATAATGCGGCTGCGCAACTTCAACGGGAAGAGCTTACCAGCAACGTTTTTTGTACACCTTGTTGCGGCCCTGATCTCTCGCTTGCAGGTCTGCACGACGCTTTGGAGCTGTGGTTCCATGTTCCTTTTTATATCTGTACTCGCAAATGAGTTTGGCGTCGGGTAAGCCTCGCTTGCACTGTGGTGGAGGGACGCCTGAAAACGAAGTATGTGGTATAAGCAGAGTGCCCCAACAAACATTCGTCAGAAATTTAAGAAGAGACTCTTCTTCCTGGACTGCTCTCTGCCCCAAATACCAGTGGCCCTCTTAGTCTTCCAATTGCTTCGGTATCTAAATTTCTTTGAGGATTCTACAAAATTGACTTAGTAGTATATAGAACGAAGTACTCTGCGTCAGGTGGGAGATGGTCAAAGAGAAACTTCCGTGAATCAGGGGCCAACGCGAGGATATTTCGTGTCTGAAAATACCACTGCGTGGAGTCGCTCGTCCAGTACCTCCCCGCCCATATAGTCCCTTTCTGGTCCCTGATCTCTCAAGCACATGCACATTCCTTCTCAGTCTTGGTACGTCAGACGTCAAGTATATTGGTACGCGACGAGTATATATATCGTCTCTTGGTGGTACATCGCAAACCAAAAGTGCTAAAAGCGAAGAATATACAAACAGCAGAGACAAGAAGCGAGTGCTGCACACGAATGGCACGCTTAGAATATATGTAAAACTACATCTGTCTATCCATGACTTGAAAACCCGAGACGACGTAGGGACGAAAACAGACACACACAAACACGGTGACGCCCCTACCTCGTCTCGGGTTTTCAAGTCATGGATCGCCACCACCAGCTCGCTTGCTACCTAACTTTCCTTTCGTTTACATCTGTCTGCTCCAAGGCCCAAAGGGCGAAACTCGTGGGAACTTTTCTTCCCGCATGAAAACGCTACGTGCACATGGCGTCCATGTCAACCCCATAGCGCGCACAAAACGCATTGGACATCTCTAGGGCGAGCGACCTGGAGTGGAACGCGCAGCTGGTTCTTATATTTTTTACAACACATGCCCCACTTATGACGGATGTCTCACGGACACGTCAAGAATTAGTATTGCCTCCTTGCCTTGTGTGGCATGCTGAATTGATGCAGTCATGACAGAAATCAATGATCGGAATGGGGAAACAACACTCTCGTCTCGGTGCCCCTATTCACCCAGCCTAAGACACCTTTTCTGATCTAACTGCATTACGGTGTTTCTCTTCCCAGTTAAGGTAACGTTGGGCAAGATGATACACCGAGCAACGTCAACATTTTTTGCTCGACGCCGCCTCTCAGAGACGCATTGCCCCATGCGCTTGAAACTTTCCTCATAGGTGGCTCTGCATGACCGCTTTATTGCACGCGAGAATTGGTATTTGCGTTGAAGAGAAAAAAAAATTGTTTACTTCTGCCTGGGAATGTAAAGACCCAGAAAAAGGCGCGATTTTCTGTAGTCCCTCTTCTTGTCATCTGCGCAGCAGCGTATCGCAGGTTTATTCTGTCAATATAAGTCCAAATCCTATTACTTTATTCATTCAACTAGATATATGCAAAATATGGATACTCTCGGTTATCCGGCCTTTAATTGAAGTATTAAAGCATCCGGTGGTATCCACGGGGCAAGACATGACAACTTAACGTAATTTAGACGTAGCGCAATTTGAATTTAATGTAACTTAGAAACTATTAGGTGGCCTTATGCTGGTTACTCAGAGATTCCTCTTTTGCATACTGTCTAGAATTTTCCTGTGCACTAGAATGTTTGCAGAAGCAGAAGTGCACTCAAAAGTGAGCCACGAGCGACACATCAAACTGACGGTGCCTTGTTTGCAAAGGACGGTGGAGGGAAATGGCACCAGGTTCTGTCTGGTTTTATCGCTCGTCATGTACGGGGTGGGTTCAAGGGGGCCGTGTAGGTGCTTGAATTAGATCTAATTCGTATAGTTCATTACCACGGCGTGTCTTATCTTGCCCCACGCGCTGCATTTTTAAATTTCTTATTCTGCGTTTATTTTAGAACCTATTACGTGAGTTCTGATTTACAGATCAGAAGCTCTATATTTGTCAGAATGTGCCCATGGGTGTTTTTAAAGAAAACACACGAAACATAAAAAAATCCATATTCAGTTGCTAATTTCTGACTCATCTTGCCCTACCTTACCCTAGTCCTATTTCTCTTCGCAGTCATGTTTAATTATATGTGCTTTCTTGTAAAGATTAAACTTATGCAAGTCTCACGTAGTCGTCTCTCTAGTTATGCCCAGGCCAGGGTTTCTTTTTCTTTATTTTTTGCATTATGCAGAGAACACTTCCTGTGATCCCTGCACTAGGTTCACTCATTGGTCCATTATTGGACACATATGGGACACCAGGATTACCAATACAGGTCCAATATGGTCTGCCAATATGGGGCCAGTATGGGAGTCCAACCAGGCTTGATATTGTCACGGATGAAAAACAGACGAGCGAGACGGCGAATAATCTGCGAACACTTTATTCAGCTGCTTAGCTGGCTAACACAAGAGCGGGAGCTCTTGGACAGAACTAAGGTAAAGGAATAATGCTCGGACTGGGAGCTCACAAACTTTTATACACAGCGGCGAACATTGTAGAAAGCCCGCGTCGGTGGAGAGAAGGAAATACAGAAGCCTCTCCAAGGTCGTCGGCCCGTCCTTGAGATTCATGTGAGCGAAGGAGCAGATGGAAAGATCGCTTGCCATGTAGCGCGACGTGTCGCGGGCCCCAGCCCGTCGTTCGACGCCTCGTTGCCAGTTGTTGATGTTGTGTGTGGTCGCCCCAAAGACGATACGTGGCAATATTAGACCAATATGGTCTCCCCATATTTACAAGTCCATTTTGCGCCAATATTTGCAATAACGTCAAAGGGGAGCCCGTGTAATAATAAAGCATTCTTCGGTACAATGCCCACCACTGCTATTACTTCTCTCTTGTTTTTGCTTTCTTCATTTCTTCAGATCTTATTGATCCACGTTGTATAGCATTACAGAAACAACACTGCATCGCCATAAAAACGAAGAACAGATGCTATGTCCCACTTGCTGAAGGACCCGGGCAGTCCCACGGATTTGCCAATGCCAAACATCCCCCAGCAGTCTTCATTGGGATCGCAACAGTGTATGGACCAAAAATTTCTAACTCCATCCTAGAGTACAAAGGAGCGGAACACTTTCGTGATATTGACAGACATACACATCAGAGACTCACACTGTCTGCAGTAACTTGAAAGCACCTAGCGTTATCGAAGAGATATCCGTTCCTATCAAACATTGTGTGTTCTACTTGACCTGCTATAATTCCGTTATCATAAGAGGAACCAGCGACATTTTAGCCCGAATCAAACGTCCGAACAGAGTGTGTGTTGTGCATGGGCATTAGTTGTAGGACGCGTGATTTCGCTTGAACGCCCACGCTGTCAGTCGGTTCGACGGATTTGCATTGGCCTCACGAAGAAAAATGGTGGCTGTTTGCAGCAAGTGGAAAGTTTAGCTGTTGAGTTCTCGAAAGATATGTATCCTCTGCGGTTTGTGCAAAACAGAAGACACGTGCTGGACAAGATGGCCGACAAGGAGGTGAGCGCGCACATCGAGCAGCGTATTGTCATGAAGTTTCTCGTGAATGAAGGCGTAATGTGATCTGGAATTCAAAGAAGACTTCAGGCTCAGTATGGCCACGATACACTTAGAAGCAGCAAAGGGTTTGAGTGGCGCAAACGGTTCCGAGACGGCCGTACATCAATGCAGGACGATCCCGGCCGGGGCGGCTCAGAGGCCAGTGTCAGAGTTCCTGAAAACATCCAACTTGTGGAGCGCCTGATCCTCAAGTACCAAGGGGAAACATGTCTCGAACTGGCTCGTCTCGAACTTTCATGTCTCCAACTGGCTCGAAAGACGGACCTTTCTGTGGGAACGTTGAACACTATCATTCATGAACACCTCCAGTTTCGGAAAGTTAGTGCCCGTTGGGTCCCGAGGCAGATCTCCGTGTTTGACCGGCAGATAAGACTGGAAATCTCCCATAGCTAAGGTACCGTTTCGACACTGAAGGACAGCCGTTCCTTGATCGGATCATGACGTGCGATGAAACGTGGGTGATCCATTTCACTCCTGAGTCTGAACGCGCATCAAAACAGTTGAAGCATCCGGGCTCGCCAGCTCCCAAGAAATTCCAAAGCACCCAGTCTGCGGGTAGAGTCATGACCACGGTTTTCTGGGACAAGGCTGGCGTTGTTCACGTTGATTTGCTGGCCAGTGGTAATGCCATCAATAGTTCATAGGCGCTGAAGCAAAAGCGGCCGGGCCTCATCACCAGAGGAGTCCTCCTCCTACAGGACAGTGCACGCCCTGTACCAGGAACTTGGCTGGGAATTGCTGCCACATCCCCCTTCCAGTCCAGACCTTGCAATCAGCGATTTCTATCTCTTCGGGTCACTGAAGGTGTTCCTTGGGGGCCGCCACTCCAGCTGCGACGATGAGGTCAAGAATGCGGTCAAGAACGCGCCGATAAGGACTTTTACGCTGCTGACATCCAAGCCCTCGTGAAACGCTGGAATAAGTGCATTAGTGCCAGCTGGAGATTACGTTGAAAAATAAAACTAATTTCTCGCCTATAAGTTCATTTTACTTTTTCGAAAAATGGTTTGACTTGAACACCTCTTGTATATTTCCAAAAGTCCTGGTAACAAAAAGGAAAAAAAAATAAACACATTTTCGTTGTGTATTTTTTTTTACTTTTATGGTGCTCCCATCAAGTCATCTGTCCTAATGGTCCCATCAAACCGCTAAACCATTGGTCCTATTGAAGATGTCGAAAATTACAATACGCATATTGGTCTAATGGTTCCATTAGGACTTACTCTGATGGAGTTTTCGATCTGGCATGAACTCGATGGCGTCAGGATGCCTTTCAACTGGACGAGGCACATTTGTGTAGTTTCGCCCGCCAAAAAGCGCTGTCCACAACGTTTGTGAGGACTTGCGACAGTAATTCACACCGTCTTGGTAGCTACCGGCGTTGCGATGAACATCTAAGGCGATGCCTATATTACTAGATTCCTATAGTAGTTTTGAGTTCTTCTCTTTTAGAGTACATTGCGGCATAGTGTTTATGTTGTTTTGAATGTGAAGAGCAGAGCACTCGGCACATTTCTTGAGGTAGATTCTCTTGAATAGTTAACATTCTCCTGGTTCAATATTGTTCATGCTGACTACAAAAACGTTTCACCACACTGGAAATTTATTTTAAGTGCGCTGTTTGTGAAGCCTAACAGTAACGCTGCGCGTTGTACTTCGATGCTTGAAACAGAAACTTACATAGAAGTAACCAAATAAGTGTTTATGCTGAAGAGAAAGGCCAGCCTACTCGTCCTCTAATACTACTGATGCCACTACATCTTCCCTTTCTGGCCTCGGACTCCCATGTGCGCAACAACTGAGCAAACGCTACTTCTCGTGTCATTCTTAAGACCAATCTCATCCGACACCATCGTGGGGCAAGTTTACAAGTTTTGCCTACTGGTCGACGTTTATACTTACAGTGCTATACTTTCTTGTTCATTATTTTTACACGACTAGCAAGCTACACCAGTGGGACGAGAAGAAGCTGAAGATGATGAACGAGCGAGCATGAGAATGGGCATGTGTGAGAGCACGGGAGCTTCTCCACCACATGAGCTTCTCGTAATGTGCACACTAACCACAATGGAGATTGTGACCACAGCAAACCATCGCTAAAGCTCACTTCGTTAGCCTGAACGACTCGTTCAGGAGTCTTGCGCAAGAGCTCGTGTCGAATTACGGGCGGAAGTGATGCATATAACACGCGTTATGGGATAACGACAAGTTGAAGTTCAGACCCGAGCTGTCACGTCTCGTTACGTTGCATGTGCGACCACCAGGACTGAGTATCGTAGAAGGAATCTTATCAGATTTCAGATTTATTTGACAATGACAATATGGTACAAGAGGTTATAATGTACATACAGGGGCCCTGTAGATCCTAATCGCACGTTTCAAATATTTCGTGTCACGGGCCGACTTGTCTGCTCTGTACGGTTTTTCGAATTTAATTCGTAGTGAGTCTATGTTGAATATGAAAATTGAGGCTCGGGAGTATCGGGGATTCTACTAATATGCAAAGTGCATATTAGTAGAATGTTTACAAACCGATATCGTTGGCTTCCAGAGGGCGGTGCCCACATACCGCAATAATTCAGTGCTGGTGTGATGAGTGGCAAATGCCCCTGAATATATCTAAGTGCTGCATCGTGACATTTTCTCGCCGACGTGTTTCTTATCTCCCTCCCTTCTGCTACACAATTAGCGATTTAGTATTAACCAGAGCAGATTCCTACAAATATCTTGGCGTTCATCTCTCTTCCAACTTAACTTGGAATGAACACATTAATCACATCGTGGCCAATGCTTCTCGCTCCTTGGGCTTTGTCAGACGCACCCTAAGATCGGCACCTGTCCATCTCAAGCTTCTAACTTTCACCACTCTGGTACGAAGCAAGCTTGAATACGCATCCGCAATATGGGACCCTCCTCAAAACTATCTCTGTCATGCAATCGAAGCCATTCAAAATCGAGCTGCCCGCTTCATTGTCAACGATTACTCTTTCACTACCTCTGTTTCCGCGTTAAAACTAAGTCTCAACCTCGAGCCGCTCGAACATCGTCGTCGCTTCGCCAAGTTAACCCTCTACCATAGATTTTTTTTTCACCTTGCCTGCTCGACAATCACCCATCACACGCTCGAGTGTCATTTTTCCTCGCTTTGATCACACTAACAAGGTTACTCGGTTCCTCTGTATTACTAACGCGTTCTCCAAATCGTTTTTTTGCACAACTACCATTGAGTGGAACAACCTCCCATCATCAATCGCTACCATTGACGACCATACAGTTTTCCGTAGCTCCCTCTCTCACTTTCTTCATCTTCAATACTAGTGTTCGTTCTGTTGTATTGCTGAGTTTATCGCTTTGTATACTTACTTGTATTGTTCTTATCCTGTTATTCCAAGATGTTGTTGTTATTTTGTTTCCTTATTTCTGTTTTCTGTTTATTTCTGTTATTACTGTTTCCATTCTCAATGTTCCATGATGTGTTCCAATATAATGTTCCCACCCCCCATGTAATGTCCTCCGGACCCTTGGGGTTTTTTGAAATAAATAAATAAATTTGATTTCCTTTGTTCTTTTTTTTTTTTTTACAAAGCACAACTTCAACTCGCTGAGTCCTTTGTCGCACGTTCCGCTTTCAGAAGTTGTGCTGGGTGCTAGTGGTGCTTTGCGAATTCACTCAATGCGTACCGCGAAATAGGCTAGAAGCACGCGCTTATGTAGCTCTATCGCAAGTTTTACGCCGATGACCTCCGCTTTGAAATTACGTGGGCGGAGGCGAAGATAAAGAGATTGGCAAATGTTAAAAATGGTTAAAATGGTCCAGAAATATGACGTCAGATGCGACCAAATGTCTCCGATATAGGCGCAGCATACAACCGTCTTCTTATATAACGATCAACGAGAAATATGCCGAAGCATAAAATTATATGCATGAGACACGAAACATTGAGGTTTTGGTTGGAGTGCCTTTAAGTCACGAGACCACTATGATCATGAGCGACGCCACAGTGGTCTGTTTGCGGAATAACTTTGCCCACCTGAGAGTTCTGTAACCTGCGTTCGTCGCGCTTTAAGCAATCAGCGCACGGCGCACTGTGTTTAACGTCCTTCGCTTAATGCAGCCTCTCGGAACAACTTGTCGACTGTCAGGAAATGCTGCCGTCGTCCTGTGCTGGATTGGCAGCTGAAACCTTGGTATCAGCTAACTTCCGATCACGTTAGCAATTGAGTCACCGAGGCCGGTAAAATGGTAACGTTTTCAGGCTGCATTATGCGGTCAGAGGACGCCATTATGATGCATTATGATGTCAATACTCTTTCGGCTGTTATGCTCACATATCGGGTTGGTTGTTGGACAATTTTTCATTCTTGTCTCTATCTCCGTCGCAGATTGTAGAGCAGCAGCGGGGTGGCATCCTTTGTCTTCTAGGAGTTTCGGAACGCAATACTTGTTGTATTTTAACATACTGGAAAAGATGGCATAGAAAAACTTGTTATATGGCAGGGAGCTTCTGATGGAAATTGCAGCCTGACATAGCATTCAGTCGGGTGTATTTAAATTGATGAACGCTGGACAGATGGAGCACAAAACAGGATGGTTCCTATCTAGGGGTGCTACATTTGCATTAGCGCGACTTCTGCCTTATTGTGACGCAAAGCCCGGCATTCATTCATTTATTCTGACGCTGCCCTAGCGTTGCCTCTTCTTTAGTTACGCAGTTCAGTACTTGTGACGCAAGGTCGTAGAAATATCAGATTTCCATTACAAAGGCCGTTTCTACAGATGTGGATTGGGGGGGGGGGGGTGAAGAGGTGATTTTTTTCTGATGGCACCGCCGTGCAACCACTTCGTGCACGCGAAAAACCACTCACCAACAGAGTAATCTTATATTCCCAGTTGGCTCAATTGGATCATTTGGTTTTCGGGGAAGGCCGCCGTGTTCCTTTTCAAATCTTTTGTAGCAGTCAATGTTGGCCTCGGATATTGTTGTGGAGTCGCACGTTTCTGCAAAAGGGCCTGCAAACGAAGGATATGATATGCGGACACACGTGATGCAAATCACACGTCATTTGAATTATGCATGCACTTCTTAAACATGAACTTCACCACATAGCACGCTCCTAGCTAACCATCATCGCGAACGACCTTTTTGCCCCTGATGGTAAACAAGAGGCGGAGCGTATTTTGATACCATTGATGGGCGTACTATAAGCTCAGAATAGGGTCCGCCTCCCGTTTTCAACAAATCACGATTCAGAACGTTGTCATCCGAGATGGTTAGCTAGGACGATGCTGTCCCAGGCAATACACCAACATTGGCCGATTATGGGATCAATATGGGCTGCCAGGTTGGCCAATACTGGTCCCAGGTGAGCATGAAAAGTGCAAACAGGCTCCCTATTGAACCAATATTGGCTGCCTATATCGGCAAACCCCTATTTACCACATTTCGCCATCTGTGATAACGTCAACGATGAGCCCGGGTAACGGTAGTAATATTGGTGTCATTTTTTTATTTTTCTGTAGATTGCCCAGCCAATATGGGTTCGACATTATGTGCTGCCTAGGGTGGTGTAGTTCATTCTAATAGTGTAGAGTTACCAGTGGTAATGGAATAATACTCTATAACACTAGAAAGTTCACTGTATCTCGATTTCTATCGATGAGGATGCATCATACAGGTTTTTTTTTTTTTAATGTACGTCATTTTTTCAAAATTATTATGGGGACTAACCAGATACCTTTTTTTTCTGCCAGGCGGACGTCCTATTTGAGAGCCTGTTGGGTTCTAACAGATTGTGGAGGACGGGATAAATAGAGCAGACACAAGATGCCATGCATGAACAAATGAAGCCGCGAGTTGTTTTATGAACGCGAAACTCCAACTGTTTCTTACACCGCTTGCCGAACCGTCAGCACTCGTGTATAGCTTGAGAGCTCCTGGAGGGAGAAGGAGAAAGGGAAAGACGGGGGAAGATATACGGGCAGGGATTCTGTGTTCGTCGCTGAAGATAAAGAACAAGAACAAGATAAGATATCGATCGACGGGAAAATGTACTGGCGTCATGGTTTCTTCTTCCTGAGTTGCTTGACCAGGTTGATTCTAGTGGCTGTAGGCCTAGGTGCTTGTGTCGTCGTTGTTTGTAGCCCGCCTTGTCTAATTTCTTGTCTAAGTCGTATAAAGAAAATAAGGTGGCGTAGACTACTGTGTCCCTACAGTAGTCCCCTTCCAGTGAGGGAAGGAGCGAAAGGTTATCAACAGGTCCCCAAAGGTCGCCATTTTCCCATGTATTTGTTCCTATCCCGATGCGTGCAATGCCGGAGGCCGCCCTTAGATACCCCATTGTTACCAGACGTTGGCTTGCGTTTGATTGTAGCGCGCTAAAGCTCCAGTTGGAGCACAATCCAAGCCAGGCCAAGTCACCGAAGGAGAAATGGACGACTGCGCCTGAGGCGCCTGGTACGACAGGTACGCCTTGTGATGCACGCAGCCGTGCACTAGATCCTTCCGATCGCTGAACACGTTTAAAAACGGGACCAAAAAGTGAAACACGACACAGAAAGTTGTTATACGCGTTTTATTTGGACATATAAGGACTAGATTCATTCGCAGAAACAACAAAAACATTTTGCAGCTAAACTTAGCGCGCTGAAGTGATCCGGAACGGCAACGGTGGGGTATCTGGTACCGGCCTTCTTCGTTGCACGCTTTTCCGAGGTGAGTTTGGGGGACCTGGTTATCAAGACCAGGCGCTGTGGCCATCGTGCTCGTCTGCGGGGACCGATCATGTATGAACGTTGTATCGCCAACTGTACTGTATCTGTCGGCTGCGTAGGAGAGCCTTTAAGAACAGCATATGATTTTTTACTTGAAAGCCGGTGCCGCTCGCGTGTTTAGTGTTAACTTCCTGTCACCCGGTGACGGTTGTCGTGAAGCGCTTAGGGCCACGCGTTAGAATGCGTTACAGGCCATCGTTGAGGGTATGCACTGCTCTCCTTTCCGCGTCGTGGTGGAGGTACACACGTGAGCAAACTTTTCGGGCGGGTCCCGCGCTATGTCAGAGCTTCGCAAGTAAGCTATTCCTTCGCCCTCTCTTGCTAAAAGTGGGCGGCAGTTAAATGGTCAGGGTGCATGCCCACAACCACGTCGCAGATTCAATAAATTGTGTTGCTTGCTCTCATTTCCACGGCAAGCGACAGTCACATAGTCTGTGCTAAGCAAAACCGCTAAAGAGTCGTTCTCTGCCAGATCCCCCGCGTATAGCCATTACCCTTGGGAGAGAAGTGTGAACGACGAAAACTAGTTCGTGTGCTAGTTCGCTTCTTGTTGGAAATTCTGTTCGGCTTTTGTCTTTGTGGACCATTCCAGGATCCGTTTTCTGTGTGTGTCTGTGTTTGTTACACAAATGAATCTGCCTTCATAATAATCGTAGCACAGCAATGGCGGGCATCGGGGCCAGAGCCATTTCCGACAACAAAAAGGGAGGGAGAAATGGCAGTTGAGGTTGTTAGCGTTTTCCATAGCCCAGACAGAACACTATCTCCTTCGAACGTTCGAAATAGATCCCAAAGTATATGTACTGAAATGTATATCAGATAGACATCTCTGGGAGCTACGTGAATGGACGCCCTTAATTGTACATCCTGCGGATGTACCGTAACGGGCGTTCGAAGAATTGTCCAGATATGGTCCCTGACGGGATGTTGCAGCGAGCATGGTAAGGTTTGTCGCGTCGTGAGTTTGGCTTTCGCTGAACCAGCTAAATGTCTCAAATCGAACGCAGTAAGAAACACAGACGTTATCGTTAGAGTGAGTTAATACACCAAGCAGTTCTTCAGTCCAGTGTTGCTGGTATACGCAATCGCATTAAAATTAAACACCTCACCTTTTAGCTTGACTCACAGGCAAACGGTACCCTAGAATTGGTGGAAGTTCGCGAGACAATCAATATACAGAGTATGTTTTATTTTGGAAAGCTATGCCACTGGCTTCCTAAGTTCATGGTTCTGAGACCTCTTTTTGCTTTTAAAGCTTCACGCGCAATGTCCCTAACAGAAATACTAGGCAGAAACAAAGAGGACCAGGTGAGAAAGAAAGATGCAGTGGCAGAAGCTGAACCAAAAAGGCATAAAAAAACTCAGTAGGAGTCTGTCTACTTACGCAACAGCTCAATAAACAGTATCAATAATAATGAGAAAATACAGGGCACGAAAATAGCACGAACGCAAGTAAGCCCGTACAACTTCTCCAGGATCTCCGTGTATCTTCCTGTGAGGGAAACGACGGATATTTGTGGGAACTCCAAACCATGGCCACTCGGAGATGTGGTGGATGTTTGTCGGAAAAATGTCAGTCCTCCACGGAGATCCAAATGGCCGGGAAAGGAAATCCCCAGAAGCACAGCAGGAAGTTTTCTTCCGTTTGGGGGGAGACCAGCGCCACATTTTGGGTGATGAAGGTTTATTTAACTGAGGATTACACAGATTACACATGATGACTGCGGACCAATACCGGAGCGCGGACACCGATTTGCTAGTGTTCGTGACAGGAAGTCTCTTTTGACGCTTATGACACTGCGGCTGGCTGTGTCGCTTGTTGATGTCAGTTGCGCTGGCGCTGACAAGGTCAGTGCGAATTCCCGTCATACGACCAATTTCGAATACTTCGATTAACCGGGAAGGGGTCACGTGATACTCGCATTCCACGGACGATCGAGAGATCTCTGGTGTGCCTGCTATCAACAGTTGGCGCTGTAAAAGTCACAAAGGCGAACAGGTACATGACAGGCCCGATCCTCGAAGCGTTCGCAAAACGCAATGACAAATGTCCGGATAAAAGCCTCAGCTAGAGCAAATAGGAGAGGCTCAGATTGTTCATAGAAGAGCGTACGTGTTCGTGTTGTGAAAGTTTCGAGTTGACGACAGCCATTGCAACAAACAAAAGCGAAGGCGAGCGGTCACAGCACGGCATCGTAAAGCATGTGTGTCTGTGATGGAAGACTAGATGCGTGTCTTACTGGATTGTGCAACTGTCCCTGTACCGAGGGCCTTAGAACAGAAACTCTAGGATTACCAAACGACGAAGAGATCCAGGTTGCCAGATGGGAGTCTGGTGGGACAGTGAAGCTCGTGGCGCCGATAAGCGGCCGCGTCTACGTCTCTTAGGAATTAGAATGGATGAATATGACACTCTCGACTATGGCAGAAAGCTCCAGGGGGAAGTTATACCCACGTTTCAGTATGTTACAACTCAAGCGGGAATGGTAGCACGCTTGATTTGTAAACATAAACGGATAAAGGTTTCCTAAGCTTTTGGTTTGAGACATTCAGGAGGTCTGCAAGCACAGCCTGAAATTATTCAGTAACTTAGTTCTAAATTCTGTCAAACGTCGAGAATGTGTTGAATGTAGATTGCACAATCAACGTAAATATTTGCTACTTATTGATTCACTAGAAACAGTTGAAACAACGTTGATCCAGTGTTATAATTATACATTCAACTTTGCTAAACATTAGGCAACGTAGATTCTACCTTCAGCCAACACTTGGTGGGCAAGGAGACGTATACTTTGAAGTGAAAGAAGACGAAATAACAATGGAGATGAGGACTCAATGAACGTCCACTGTGGGCTTATTGGGGCTTTCTTCAAGACGATCTGCAAATCTTACTCAGGAGGTAACGACGATCGGGCGCACGAATTGATGCCAAAACCGCCTAGCGCCCCCGCCCGCTGAAATTCACGAACCTAGCCTAGTCTACCCACTACCGCTTTTATACCTTTAACAGGGTGGTAGCTTCAACATCCATTAGGCTTAGCAAGGCTGTCTCAAGTGAATCATATGGTGCTACAGAGACGTACATGAAACGGTTGTATACTAACGATCTACTAGGATTCACTTTGCCCGGATGCACTTGGTACGCGCTAAGAATTCACACAACACAGGGTTTCTGCACAGTAGCGCCAGTTGGTACATGAATGCAGACTTAATCATCAGGAAGTAAACGCGTTATTTTCATCTCATGAGGGGGCAAACTCACACAGGAGGAACCCTTCTATGTAAGAGGAACATTTCGCGACTGCAGATGTAGGTGAAGATGCAACACCAGTATATTAAAAAATTATGGACATTGAAAAGCTTTCATAGAACTCACCGAAGAAGCAGAGCGATATGAGAGCGAGGATGACTTGCTTCATTTTAAAAGAACTGCCTTTGTCGAGCGCCCACGTAACAGGTGTACTGTACTGCTCAGTCAGCGTATGCAATGTTCCACACGCGCTCGTGCCGACAATCATAATAATAATGATAATGATGATTGGATTTCTATGGCACATGCGCAACTAAGACTATAGTGTGCCAACTATTTAGTGTTATTCATAGGCATTTTATTCACAATGCACCACAATCATAATATCTGACGGAATTTTGCAGAGGAAAAGTTGCACGATCTGAAACAACGCCTTCGGAAAACACCGTACAGTGTGGTGGTGGTGGTGGTGGTGGTGGTGATAGCGCTTCACCGTACAGTGTCCTATCCCTTCAAACAGTATCCTAACCTCCCATATCCTATGAGATACGTGGTTTTGTGAGGTGCACCTGTCGTTCCATACCTCGCTTCAAGTACATGGCTTCGTTGTTTGTGGAGGACACTTCCCTCAACACGACGTCTCCATCCGAGCATGCTCTATACGGCCTCCGAGCTCGCAGCTGTAAAAGTGTAACACGGCAAAGACAGTGCGCGCTTGTGAAAGCTTGTGAGAGTCGTGCGCGCTTACGACAGGACTGAGAGATCAGGTAGGATTTTCCTTCCAAGTTTTTCGAAGAAGGCCAGAGAAACACTTCTGGGTCCCCTTCTCATCTGATGTGAGCTCATGGCCCATCTCCACCTGTGCCGATGGGCAAGAAGGACAATGAACTCGCTTGTGACGTTTCGTATGCCGGTGACCTTCTCGTTGCAAACATGGGCGAACCTACATAATAGAAGCCGTCACAGAGAAGTCTTAATTTGAGACACATTTGAATAGGGTGACTAGACGTCTCTTTTCTTGTAAAAATTATTTTTGTTCTATTTCTTCCTGATCCCGACTGTGTTCTTTCTGGCATGGCGACGAGGAAAAATGGGCTGGCCTATCCCTTAAGGAAAAAAAAAATGTCGTTCAATACACTTTCTATGAAAAAGGCCCATGCAGGATATAGACGAGGAGTGGAGCTCGTATTGACTCCATTTAGACTGCAATTTTTCGTTTCTTTTTCTTCCGTTTAGCTATTTGGTGCAGGTTGGCTATAGACGAAGAAAGTAGGAAGTCACTGAAAGGTTACACAGCTGCGGGGCCAGCTGGCAGCTTCGGTGTTCCGGCCTCAGAAAACCAATTTCCATCGTGATTGTCTGTAGACGTCCATATGTTCAATAGAAGGGCTATACACCATTTGTCTTTTGGGAGTTTATATGCAAAGGATGAAGCATGAAAATGTAATGTTAAAACTTTTAATTTTTAACTTTAAAAAGCATTAAAAGCATTAAGCTTTAAAAGCTTGTAATACTCAATTTTTGGCAAATTCTGTCATCCCAAGCCATCTTCACTTGGACTGTGTATGATGGCAATTGATATTCTGAGGCTGGAACACATAGAAGGGCAAATACATACAAAGCCTCAAGTGCCTAAGAAATTCAGGATGAAAGAAGGAAGTCACTGAGAAGGATGGCAAGCTGTAGGATTCGAACACACATTTTCTGGATTACCAGTCAGTGCATTCTTGTCTTTTTGCTGCGCAGGAGCCTTTATGCAACAATCTCGTATTATTTATTTTTGATTGGATGATTCTCTATGTGGCTGATTCGAGGCACAAAACGGGGGGGGGGGGGGGGGCTTCCGAGGGGGAGTTCGCGAATCATGCCACTCGAAGTTCGAACAATGTGTTGGGAGCAATCTTCTTGCACTTGGAAAACAGTCACAATCGATATGAGCACAAGGAGATTCAACGTTTACCCGCCGAAAGAACTGCCCTCTTTCAGGCATGCGTACAGAAGAAGAAACGACTGGAGCTGTTCAATGACGTCAGAGCACCAAGGACAGACCTCAGGCAGCACTCCAATATTGGCCTAATATTGCACCAATGTGGTCTGCCACGTTGGCCAATACAGGTCCCATATGGGCCGCCAATATTGGTGCAACATGAAAAGTGCAACCAGGCCCCCTATTGGACCCATATTGGCTGCCTACATTGGCCAAGCCCATATTGCGTGAGTTTTCCGTGATAATGCCAAAGATGAGTAGTAATAAGAACGCATTATCCGATGTAATATCCACCACTAACTGTAATAAAATTTTTCTCATCTTTTCTTTTCTTTCTCTGAAGATATTTTGATTGATCCACCTTGCATCGCTTTAAAAAAAAGACTGCCTCGTCCTAAAAACAAAGAATAGGTGCCGTGGCCGTCTTGCTCGATGATCCAGGCAGTCCGAGAACTACCAATGGCAAGCATCCGTCAGAGACATTCATTGGGATTGCAAGTGTGCCAGTTAAGTTACAGTGCATGTTAGAGTGGGATTGCCAGGTATGTTGACTGGAACAATGTGTATCATGTGCGGGAACTTCATGGATGTAACAACGAATTGACTTGCGCATTTCACACGCTTGAACTTCCGATCTTGCCGTGCTGCCTGCGCATTTGGTACAAGTACCATTAGGGGTACATCCCATTTTCTGAATTTTTATTCCATATGGGGTGCACATGGGCAATATGGGGGCATTTTCCCATATTGGTTCAAACTCGGCAACATGGAGCCCATACTGGCGGCATTTTCCCAATTGCTGGTTCAAACTTGGTAATGTGGGTCCCATGTTGCCAGGTTTGAACCAATACGGTGAAACTCGTGGGAAAACGGGTACTGCCAACACCCAGTGGTTATGTGCCCAATATTGTCTGCTGCCTGGGACGAGAGTCAGATTTCATGCTTGGCCAGCAGCACCGTCTGGTGATCAGGTGTTGAACGCGTGATCTAACGCATGCTTGACAACGATACCGTAGTGGGGGAAGCGTTTGTTTGTGTGTGTTGCTCCTCATCCAAATTGGCCATCAGCAGTTGATCGATGTATTAGAAGCAATATGGAACATCCCGTGCGACTTAGTCTACGAAGCATTGGAATGTCTGAGCGGCATTCCGTAATCACAAAGGCACTCTCAAGTACTTGAAATAACGGAACGAACTTCTAATTGCTGTTTCAGAATGTCATCTGGTCGTGCAGGAATCAGGGATCAGAACCGGTATTTTTTTCGGTCCGGTTCGGGTTGAGGCATAGTGGTTTGGCTCGGGTTTAGCTCCGCTGTACCGAAATTATCAGCTTGTACCGGTTCAGGCATATCGGTTCGGTTCGGGTTCGTCTAAGGGGGAACACCCTCCACCCCGCACACACACAGACAGAAAGAATCGGTCAGCGGTTGGAACATTTACAGGGATTGGAGCCGTTACTTTTTTCGGTCCCGGTTTAACCGGTTCATGGACAGTAATTTTGCTACATTAAAGCGAGCTTGCGCTCACCGTACACGGTTGTAAGAGAAAGGTGTGAGATAACCGTTTCAGGTGAAAAACCTTTCAGGAAAAACCTGTCAAGCAGGTGAAAACGCAAGACAAGTAATAAACACATTTAATATTTACCTGATATTTAGCTGTATTGTACTCTCGTGGCCGTCTGCTGAAAACGAAAACCGAAGTGGTGGAATGTTTGTATGTAATATGTGAAAGCGCCCTATTTTGCTGCGGTAAAGCACTGGCGCTACAGTCACAAACTTTAACTCGCAGCTGGCACCGCACAAAAAATAAATAAACAAACAAAAAAGGTCGGTCAGTAGAAGAAACATTTTTCTTCAAATGTAGGGGTCAGCGCATCTGAAAAAAAAAAAAAAATCATTGGTCTCATGGTTGTGCTTCGGTGCATACACTGATACGATATACGTTGATCCCGTCCCCGCACACACACGTCCACTGAGACAATTCTTCCCTCATAGTACAAAGAGTGCCCGCAAACAGATCGGCGAAACCGTGGTGAAAACAAAATTGACGTGACGCCAACCCTATTCTCAAAAATCTCCAACCTCTGGGCACCTGCTAAAATGTGTTTCTTGAAGTAGAACCAGTACTGCTTCCTGTGTTAGTGCAAGCCTCTTACATTAAACGTCACTATTTTCGTGACCAAGAGTCAAGGGGAGGCGGGGTTCCTCAGGGCGCTTGGTGACCTGTCTGAGCTTCCGTTTGTGATGGGACTTCTTGGAGTCGTCGGTTTTCCATCAATTTTTCTGCGAAAGCGCAGCTGACTCCTATGACCCACTCGACGAGTAGGCGCGTTTGGGCAGGACAACATCGTCTTCATCAGACGCCGCCGACATACCTGGCACCTCGTCAACTATTCCGTCATCATCAATTGCCAGGCAAGCGTGAAAGTCATCACTGTCTTGACCGACCTGGTCTCCCAGAGGCACCGTTAGGAGTCCCCTAGTGCTTCAGAAGAGGCGTCGCTGCCAATGGCTTCCTCTTCCTTGGGCAATGGCCAATCTCTTCCTTCCTTCCTTCAGAGGTCGCAGAGGCTACTTCTTTTGATGCACCTTCGATCCCTGACGCTTCGTCTTGCTCAAGGCCCTGCGAAGTTATATCACTATAGGAACATCTTCCACTGGCTCGGCGTGGTCGTTGGCGACACTGGCACATGTAGTCACACGACTGCGGGTAGTCCAGTGATCAGCTCCGCATTTTCCGGCAGCGTTCCTCGCAAGAGCTCGGTAGCCATAGCCACCGCATCGGTTACACCTCGGTGTCGCGTATTTGGAAGCAAAGTGTTCTTCTTGGCTGCAAGGACGGCAAAGCTTCCGCATGCCTGAGTACAGGCGCATATCGTGGAACCCACGAGCGGGGATGAAATATGGGACCTCCTTGCTCACCTCCAGCAGCACCTTGCGAGTGCCCGTTTCTACGGAGGGACATTCTCCGTACTTCTTCCTATGCGACTTTACAACTGTTCCGTACTTGGGAAGAGTAAATGTGTGTTTATATGCGTCAATAAACAAAACACTCACTCAAGCCATTCAACAAACGCTGTGAGAATGCAAACCAAAGAACCTATGAACTGAGTGGACGCACTCGCCTAAAACGTGCACAACTACACAGAGTTACATAACTACATGGAACACAACTACACAACTACATGGAAAGATAATCCATATACAAAGGCAGTAATATAGACAAAAGAAGTGCACAGAAAACTAATTACCACCGTTTGGGTCCCACTCAACGAAAGCGTGACCACGGCATTGTGTGGTGGCGGGATCACAGCTTACCCTCAATGTTACCGTTGGCAAGAACAAACAGGTCGCAGTGGCTCCTCCAGGGGCGGCGAAAGGAGTCTCTGCTGAGCGTCCGAAGTTCTACCTGTTGTCAAGACTTGGTAATGCGGGCAGTCATCATCAAGCTCACAAGGCTCGCGGGCTGGGCACCGTACACGCACTGTGTTCGCGCACACCACAGATGGTAGCACAGCTCAGTTACCAAGACGATGAATGCGGCCTGCTTCCGCTTCGGCACCGGAAGCGGATCAAGAAAACGAACCGTGTGAAAGCAAACGCCGAGGAGCCCACATAGTGCAGCCATTCTTCGCCACAGGGCTGCTGCGTTGACGCAATCGTAAAACACATAGCGATGGGTTTCTACGGCGCCGCATATGGCACACGTATCCGTCCGGGACAATCCTAAGCGGCGAAGCCTCTTTCTCACAGGCAGCACATCGTGCGAAAGCAGCTACAGAACGTCCACCCTTGCGGGCTCGATCAGAGGACACACAACGCCGATTCGCCTGTGCTTGGGTGCTCTGTACCAGGAAGCTGACCTCCCAATTGGTCTCGTAGAGCTGCCGCGCATACCAGGTGGTGAAATCCGTGCCCGGTAGCTGTGAGCGGAGGCGAACCGCAGATTTCTTCACAACCTTGTAGAAGGTCATGAGCCTCTCGATGTGAGGCGGAGTGTGGTCATATAAGCCTCCAAAGTCCCGGATAGACGTGCGGAGGAAGAAGATGGCGAGGTCGTATGACATGTGGGTGTCATCCCGCAGGATAGCAAAAAGAGAGGCAAGAGCCAGCGCGACACAGAAGAGCCGCATCTTCCGGGAATCGCCAGCCACCCATCTGCGTCGCCCACACCATGAGCGCAGTTTGCACACGTTCTGGAAGACCGTTCCAAAAGTATTGGAAGAGCATGCTGTTGACCCTTCGCGCAGTCGGCATTGCGGGCTAGAATGCAGTGCGAAATAGCAGACGCGGGAGCAGAGGTGGCGCGGTACGACCTCAGCCTGCTCCTGAAAGCCTAAGGCGGCTGAAGACAGTGACTGGAAATAAATGGAAAGAATTGCATTGTCATCAAGCAGTAGAGCTACCTATGGAGGCAGGCTCCTTTACACAAACAGGAACACTAGACGCGAACTATGCTGAAAGGCAGGATAAGAACGCTTCTAAGGGAGATTGCTGTTTGTACGGGCCATACCACGCAAACAATCAATGATTGACGGGGAGTCACAACACAGGACAGCACAGGTCTAGGAAACTGGGTATAGAACAGAATGTGCCACTCACACTGGTCATAGCAGAAGATCCGAGTGGAGCAAAGCCAGCGACGGGAGCACTCGACTGGGCCGAGCACTGCGTGTTCCCTGGTGACCAGCGCACGTAGTCCAGTGCGAACTGCATGAAACAGACCTAAACACCGTCGGGGCCACCGAAGGCAAACCGGCACCGGGGTATCCGAATTTGGAAATTTATTTCCGCAATCAGACATGCCAAATGTTTCCGATCCCTTGCCGCCACCGGCAACGGTTCCATGTACCTTACAATGGCCCGTTCGACTCTTGGGAGATCAAAAACATCCGCCAAAGGAGCAGCGGAATCTGACACTGAAGGAAGCACTGCTCCGACAACTCCGAGTGCCACAAGACGTACAGTGATCCGTGCGACAGGTATGGAAGCGGTGTAAACATTCACTGAGCGGCAGAACACCATGAGCCAGCTTCTACTGGAGGCTCTCCCGACGAGCGTCCGTAAGGATCACCGACGGCACCAGGCAGGGAGGAAACCAGCACCTGCATGAGTGCGGCGTAGAAATCCCTGGCTTCCCAAAGGGAGACGTCAGCGTTCGGGGACATCTCGCATACACCTGTGACGGCAGCTATGCAAGCTGTAAAAAGGGGGAAGGAACTTCTGCTCTCGGACGGCTGTCAGTGATATATTTGAACAACCGCACGGCATGACCGAGGAAATAGTGCACCACAGCGCACGCTGGATGATCAGAACTGTGATGTGCCTCAAAGAAAGCACGGATCTCCAGTGCCACTCATCGCTCCGTGATAACCGCACACCAAAACCACCCCGATCACCCGTGAAATACAGCTGTGACCTCCTGACCCATTCAACTGAACCAGCCCACAGGAAACGGAATGCGTTGCGAGTTATGGCGGTTCGAATGGCTTTATGAGTTATGGCGGCTCCACAGACGGCTGTAGTACCATGAGGTCAGTAAGCGGGCACGGATAGTGAGTGGCAGGTCCACCGACTTGAGTTCACGGAGAATAGCGGAGGAAAGCGTTTAAGCACTGTAGGCCACTTTACACGAGATACCCCACTACCATCGAAGACAACACCGAGGGACTAGAGTTTTTGAGGGTACGCAATAGAGGGCAACGCGGGAGGGTTGCGCATTAATGTAGAGGGTACCGCTCTTAGATCGGTTCAGTTGTGCGCCATACAGTTCGTTGCAGCCTTCAGTAAATGTTTATGGAAAGAGTAAACAAAGGCCTAAAGCCAGAACACAAACACATTACACAGATACCAAAACCCTCATCGCCGCAAATCCGCACTTCCAGCCAATAATCCTGGCGGTTACCGTGGTACAGGGAGCTTCCCAATGAAGACTACTGAGGGATGCTCGAATGTTTTCTGTGGTGGGTAGTCCTCTTGGACTACCCAAATCCCAGAGCAATAGGGTTAGGACGCCCTCTCCCTCTCCTGTGCCACCATCCCCTCTGTTTCGTCGCCATTTTATGTTATGATGTTATCTTGAGCCACAAAACCACTGAAAAAGCCTTGAAATTGAGAAAAATAGACGAAATTCCGAGGAGCAGTAAAAGAACACCGTCTACGCCGATGTTTTTGCGCAGAGCTGAGATGATCTTTCCATTAGCGCGTTGCACAAGTCCGTTCGTGTCCGAAGCGTATGGTATGGATAAAACACGCTTGATATGCCCCTCTGTGAGATATTTTGTTGCGGATTTCGATACCATTACTTTGTCGTTGTCGGTGATTACGGTTCTAGGATTGCCGAAAGTGTAAATGATTTCTTCGAGGAACTTGAGCAGATGTTCCGTCGACTTATCAGGTACGGCTCCAGTACCTGGTCATACCTCGAGTTATGTACCTGGTTGTCGTGTCGATGGCTGTAATGAAGTAACGGTTTGGGTCTGCCGTGTTGATTGGTCCGACGTGATCCAAAGCAAGCTGCTCAAACGGAACTTTGGGTGGGTACCGAGGATGCAGAGTCCGTGGTTGAATTCCGGTCGGCGCATTGAACCTGGCACAGCTCTCGCATGCTGCTACGTATTCCCTGATGTCTTTCGCCATATGTTTCCAGTGGTACCGTCGCCGAATTTTCGTCAAGGTGATTGTACAGTCCGCGTGTCCGTCTTGGTCGTGATAGCACTCGTGCACGGCTTGTCGCAAGCATGCTGGGATTTCAACACGTAAAATCTCTTTGTCGTCTTTTGATGTAACGTGCATTAGCATCTGGTTGACGAGTCTGTAGTTCGCCGGTGTGGCTCTTTCCTTATCTTCGAGTCGCTCGATGATGTCTTTTAAGGACGGGTCGTTGCGTTGAGCATTGGTTAATCTCGAGTCCTTTGCTCGCAGGACGAACACATTGTTGACGGGTGCGAGGATTCGCGACAACGTGTCCGCTGGGACGTTTGAATTGCCGGATGTGTGCTTAATCGTGAAGTGATACGATGCCAAATCAATGATGATTCGCGCAAACCGTCGATTTGGGTTCTTCTTGGACATCAGGTTTGCTACAGCCCAGTCGTCCGTGACTAAATCAAAATGAGGTAATCCCTGTAGGTATTTGTGAAAGCGTTCAGTGACTGCCCATCGAGGTCCGTGGAATGCTTATGCTGATCTTTAGAAATAATCTTCCCGGAAACAACACCGCAAGCGATGCTGCCCGACGACCGTTTTACGGGCCGCGCATTTTGAGACACGGCCCACCCGGGGGCGGACCGCGTTATCAAGGGGCCCTGCTCGAAATATGAAGGACCGGCTCCCTTTCGCCTCCCTCCACTGCGAATAATCGAAAGGTCAATACGCGGATTTGAAGGGAGATGAGAGCTTATGCTGATCTTTAGAAAAAATCTTCCCGGAAACAACACCGCAAAGCGATGCTGCCCCGACGACCGTTTTACGGGCCGCGCATTCTAAGACACGGCCCACCCGTGGGCGGACCGCGTTATCAAGGGGCCCTTCTCGAAATATGGAGGACCGGCTCCCTTTCGCCTCCCTCCACCGCGAAAGATCGAAAGATCAATACGCGGATTTGAAGGGAGACCAGAGGCGCATCTTACTGATACTTAGAGAGTGTACTGGCATCAAATGGAAGGCCGGCCACAGGGGCAGGCTTCCTGCAACATCTCAAATAGACTCGAACAACATTCTGAATACCAACTCTCGCCCAGCGACTAAGGCTGGTCAGAGATTGCTATACGTGTCCGTTTCGCCATGCAACAGTCCATGACACTGGAAAGCTGCAAGTGGGAGAACAACACGAGGATGTGGACACCTCGTAGGTTAACATGGAACTTGCCATTGTCCACCCTGAAGAGGATGTCAGAGGTCATCCAGCGACGGTGAAACTCAACTGCTCCAAGTACCGCACGCTCCCTGCAAAGAACTTTGCGAATACCGGCGTTAACTAGCCGAATCACCTCCTGCACACTGCGGCTCTCCTGCGCGTGCACTCGTCGACAGCGTGAAATCCACACTTGGTAGTTGATTTCGACCACCAAGAGCACAAAATGCCGCCTATCCCGCTGCGAGACAGGGAGGGGGTACAGACCACGAACTGTGCTCCACTCAACATCCGTCAGGCTATAGAGGCCTGCTACACGATGCCACAGGGCACCCGGCAACAAACATAAACTGAAAGCATGTTCTGCTGACTCCCTGTACTCGCAGAAGGGACAGCCGGGTGACGTTACACCAAAACGGGAAAAACGCTCACGCAGCGGCAAGACGTCATGCGCTAAGCGCCACTGAAGACTGGCCCGACGGGCGTCCAACCAGCCAGCAGTGGTCGTACGCCACGCTATGTGGCGCTGAATACGCGTCGAGTTCGGGGGTGGCCGATTAAGCGCAAGAAGTGCCATGTAAAGGCGCCGCACGGGCCATGATGTTATGTCATCATCAGGGAAAGAAGCTCGCAGGCTGCGCATTGCCACAACGTATGCCTTCAGGTGGGGAGCCACGCACTCTGAGCGCGGGCGAGTGTGTGTCAGCTCAGAAAAAAAACGAATGTCGGGTCCTAACAGAAAAGTTAGTAGACCCTGAGCAGGATGCCGCTGCTCTAGGAGACCTTGAAAGATCGCGCGCAGACCTAATGCAAGGCACTTCGCTTTGAAATCGGGCACCAAAAGGCCGCCATCTACGCGAGGCCGATACATACGACCTCTTGATACCCATTCTACTGAACCGCCCCAGATAAACTGAAACGCCGCACGTGTAGCGGCCTGAAGAGTAGTCCGCGGAGGGATGGAGACATTGGCTAAATACCAATATTTACTCAGAAACCAAGACGCAGCAAGGCGCGCTCTGCAGGTAATGGGGAGTACGAGCTCTTTCAAGTCCCGGAGTACAGGAATACTACGCATATGGACACGTGCCCAGGTGCTGGGAGATATTCCTGAAGGCAGAAAATCATACCCAAGAACGCGCACGGCATTCTTCACAGGAATACCAAAGGGTGCGGAGCACGACGGGATGAGGTTGATGAAAAGTAGTGCGCTTTTATCTCTATTGATCTGTGCATTAGAAACCCTACCGTAGCTTTCAATTACCTGGAGAACATTCCCGATAGCTTCCTCGTCGGTCAGGATGAGAGACAGGTCGTCCGCATACGCAAAAAGCGGTAATGCAGATGTGCCCGGAAGGGCAAGCATCCGGGATGCAACCGAGGAGGCGAGGGACTCTAAAAGCGGGCCAAACACTAGGGGATACAGTGCCGGTGACAGGGGGCAGCCCTGGCGGACACCCACCTTTATGGGGAAGTTAGCTGAGGTACCCCCATTGACACCAATGGAAGCTGACGCACCAGCATACAGTGCTCGGAACCACGATATGATCTCGCGATCAAACCCATTCGACTCCAACACACGGTACATGTATTCGTGAAGCACACGATCAAAGGCCTTCCTTTGGTCAAACGACACTAAAACACAAGGTCGCCGCCGACTATGTGCCCAGTACAAGGCGTCTCTTAAAGCCTGCGTATGAAGCGTGATGGACCGCTAAGGGACAGCACAGGCCTGGAATGGAGGAATGACTGTACCAAGAACTGGAGAGATGCATTGCAAAATCGCTTTTGATAAAATTTTGTAGTCAGTATTAAGCAGTGAAACAGGGCGATAGGCATTTGGGTCTTGTTTTTTGGAAGCATCCTTGCACAACAAGGTGACAATGCTCTCACGCATGGACGGACAGAGGAGACGTCGTGCCAAGCACTGATTCAACAGAACTGTCAAAGGCCTCCGAAGAGTGGACCAGAAGCATTTATAGAATTCAGCTGGGAGGCCATCGGAACCGGGAGACTTTCCTGTGTGAAGAGCTTTGACGGCAGCAGTATATTCGTCCACAGAGAACGGAGCTGCACTGAGCTCGATACGTCGTGCGTCCGGCAAAAACGCTTGACCCTCGACGTCGGCAGGCTGCACGGAGTCAAAAAGCGCCATAAAATGATCACGCAGCAGTGATCGAACTCCATCAGGGTGCTCCTGAACCGAACCGTCGGTTGCAACAAGTTGCTCGATGACACTGGGAGGCCGACGGAGGTAACGGCCAAGTAAAAGGCGAGAGCAATATGCTTCTCGCGACCAGCGCTCGAGAGTCTGTGCTGCCGCAAACTGGTCCCAGAAACGTAACCTCAGAGAGGCTAGCCTCCCTAGCACGTCCTGTATGGCTTGATCATTGCCTGGGCCTCGCGACCCAGGATGGCGCAAAATAGACAGCACTTGCCGGAGGTGCACAAATTCCTCCCGGCTCTCCCTTGCACGCCTAGCTCTCCATTGACGAAAAAGTCTCGCGGCTCCTAGTTTGGTCTCTTCCTACCATTCCGGTGAGACTAAAGTGTCAGCGCAGCGATCAACAAGGAACGCTTTGACGTCGTTACGAATTTCTGTGTCTCGCAGTAGCTCGGCACAAAGCCTCCAACAGCCGGATCCGGAGCGACAACCTTGCAACCCAGTGAGCGAGAGACGCACACCCTCATGGTCAGAAAGATCTCCAGAGGGAAGCACATCGCATTTCAAAACATGGCTACCCAAACAAGGAGAAACGTACAAACGGTCAAGTCGGCTATGTGCACCCTGAGCATTGCACCACGTGTACTGGTAAACTCCAGGATTTATGTGCGAAAATGCATCTAGGAGTCCTAGGCCGCCAACTAATTGCAACAGGCCCTGGTTTACAGGCCTGCTTCCACTCCCATGACCATCAATAGTGCAATTAAAGTCCCCCTGATACTCTTTCTTTAGAAAAAATCTTCCCGGAAACAACACCGCAAGCGATGTTGCCCCGACGACCGTTTTACGGGCCGCGCATTCCAAGACACGGCCCACCCGGGGGCGGACCGCGTTATCAAGGGGCCCTTCTCGAAATATGAAGGACCGGCTCCCTTTCGCCTCCCTCCACCGCGATAGATCGAAAGATCAATACGCGGATTTGAAGGGAGACCAGAGCAGAAGGGAGACCCCTGATACTTACTGCTGTTACGGCGACAATTACCAGAAACGCGAAATTCGAGTACGGGGCTGGTACATACCATCGGCGCCAGTTATCCAAATTTGCTGGTGTGGCGGATGCGTTAAGAATAAAGATGTTCGTCACCGCCACTCCCCTCGCGGTACGCGATGACGGCGACACTTGAGCTAAATGGTTCTGATGGCAGCATTCAGTGAAATATTGTATCGAACCTCCCTTTGGCCCAAAGATGTTAACCTTTTGGGAAGATAACATACCAATAACATAAATTACCAATGACAGTAATTTGGTACAATCACGCGCCTATTTTAAACCTGGCGAAAGCCATACTTTTTTAAGAAAATCTTCTCGGAAAGATCCAAGAAGGAAACCCATGGAAACATATGTATTTGCTTCAAGAAGGCCGACCTCAGGGTCCGGCTTCCTGTGGCATCTCAGCATAGTTCAAACCAGAGCGTCGAACGAAACCGAAACCGAAAATCGGAGTTAACCATAATTTTTAGGTTAGGTTACGCAACCGGAATTGAACCGTAATTACTGTGACACCTTCGAGCTGAACCGGAACCGAACCTATATAAAAACTTGGGGTACCGCGTCGGGTTGGTGTGTGTGTGTGTGTGGGGGGGGGGGGGTGAGAGGGATTCCTGCCTGCCTAGATTGGCTGCAAGTTGCTCATGGAAAGGATGAAAGGGGGTTCTGGTCGTAAAACAGAAATAAATGCGTAAAAAACGTGACAAAGAGCTCTTGCATCCTTTTTAGTGGCTACCTATAATTTTGTACCATATTAGAACTTCGAACTGGTTCCCAGCCGGTTTACAGCCTATGAACCGGTTAATCGAACTGATATATGTTAACCCCGGAGCTGTAATGTGAAAGAGTAAGAACTATCGTTGTGGAAGTATATTTAAAAACTAATACGATTATTTTGAAACAGTTTCTGAGTTAATTGGCATGAGAGTCGACACAGGCTGAACGTATATTGAGCAGAATAGCGAAACCACAAGATAATAGGTTAGCTGACGCCCTAGAGACTGTTGCACTCTGACAAAATACTGAGGCGCGTCGTCACCATGTCTGGGTGAACATATAAATAGTACTCACAAAATTCAGTGTAATACACAGGTTATAGTAAGTTTCGTGTAATACACTGGTTATAAGAATGAACACGACGTAGATAACCTTCCCGTTGTCAACTCCAGCTATTGTCGTATTCAACGAAAGGACAGCATATCGGGAGCAGACTTTCCAGAGAGTTAGCATACTTTTGTTACATTTCCGTTACATCCGCTCCCAACGCGCAATAGGGCAGTGTACCGCCTCAGCGGTGGTGAATCGCCCACCTCATCATCATGCAATGTATGTGTGTCCAATGTATCCAATGCATGTTCTTACATTTTGTTTTTGTGAAACGCAGCTATTACCCGAAACAATATATACGTACAACTTTTGTATTGCCAACGTTTCAAACACACTGTTGTAATCTGGTTGAAGATATCGGGAGAAAAAGAGACTTCCGAAATGCCGCTTTCAGCGTGAACATACCGGGTGTGTCACGAATCACTGTCGGCTGCATAGTTCCTACACAGGTGGCGCTACTGAAAGGTTTTCTTTGCAGTGAACATTCTTGAGACGTCGGTCCAGTATGAAGTGATGAGTGACTCATCTGCTACGCTCATTCACTAAATAGAGTGAGTTCCTAACTTTTAAGTTCTACATAGGAGGCTTTCGGGAGCTAGCGGTGGGGGGTGGGTGGGGATGGCACATGACAATTAACAGCGGAGACGACAAAGGTAACACAAACGAAACCAGCGAATGCGAAACTGTAAACCTTTGTCATAACGAACCTTTAAACACGAAAATGTATTGAAAGTCCCACGTTCCGTGTCCGTCCATGTGTTGCTTTCTTCGTCTTCATTGGTGACTCTCTAAACTTGTCCTTGCGTCTGGTTTTTACTCGATTGGTATTTCTACTAGATTCCTACAGAAAGTTCTGTCCAAGCCCTACATGGTCGATTTGTAATCTGGTGCTTCCAATGCTAAAAGCAACGGTCTAGTAGCAAGTAGTCGCAGGCTCGGTGATCTCCCAAGGAGATTTGAGCGAATACCTTCAGAGTGCAGAGGAGTTGAAACGGAGCTTTTTGGGTCGTCAGTTGTTAGTACGTTCCGAACTAATTGACTAAAAAATAGATCTGACTGATGTGCAGTGCGACCTTGTTATTGTTAACAAGGCCTACGAAACACTCGAGTGCTGAAATACTTGCATTAACCGGCGCCACTGGAAAAAAGGAACGTTACAACGCCTAAAACAGTACTCTGCAGTTTCACACATCCCACTAGGCGGGCAACCGTCATCAGAGAAAGAGATGTGAAACCGGCGGAGTTCGCTCGCGGAGAGGAAGACCGTCGTGGGCAAGCTTCCATTGAATACTCGAATGGCGCGGGCATCCAGAGTGTCAAACCGAACCCGAACCGAACACCGTAATTAACCGTTATTTTTGGCCGAACCGGAACTGAACCGAAAGAGTCGACGCCATCTTGAAGCTGAACTGGAACTATACCGGTAAAAAAATACCGGTTGGCGGTTCAAATAGCGGTTCAAACGGAATTAAGTGCGAAACGTTGGATGTTGTGCATGAATACAAAAACTATTTTTCGTATTTTTTCTTCATTTACTAGCTTCGTAGACTTCGTCTTGCTTGCCGAAAAAGTCGTGCCCCTCAACGATGATCTGGATTTTATCAAGTCACGAAATAGCAACGGATAGTAACTGAAAACTGTTAGGACTACTAATGTCTAAGACATACATATGAATATGTATAAGAATTAGGGATCTATGACAGTTTTGGGTAGCAGTCAGTAAGTAATATATATTGAAATAATATACTAAACAGACTCAGCTATATCTGCCCGGCGTGTGTACTCAACGGCGCACGCAAAGGCAGAAACGTGACTTGGAGGTAGGCATGTGCGCCTCCGCGCCACGCTGGTCCGCCCGTACGTTTCATTACACCGCCGCTGCCGTTTCCAAACCGACACGCCGAGGACCTCTTCGCGGCTGTTTTCGGACGCGAAAACGCGCATTGCAGCCCCCACGCGAAGTCCAATTTCCTTTTGTTGATGGCGAGGACGGTAGGTTGCGGCTTTGGCTGTTTTTGCCTTTGTTTGTTCGCGCCGCGAACACCGCCTCCACCGGTGGTGAAGTCGGCATGACGCCTGCTCAGCTTAAAGTCCCATCGGCACACACATCTACTTAGAGCACACCAGAGACCCATTCTCCGGCGCCGTCCAATCAGTCGCTCCTCGTCCGACGGGCGATGACAAAGTAATCGTGCCGAAAGAGAGCAAATGGCGCCAGTTTCTGTTTCTGGGCACTGCGTTTGTTTCTCTCCACATTACCCACGTACTGAAGACGACGCTTTCGCTGTCATCTGAATGTTGTGCGCCGTGGGAGATCACGACATGGAATTGCTGCTGGAAAGGGTTAATGACTTTAATTGTCTCTACGGCAAAAGCGACCCGAACTACAAAGGGACATGCTAGAAGGAGTCGACTTGGGGATTTAAAAAAAATGGCGCCAGTTTGTGTTTCTGGGCGCTGCGTTTGTTTTTCTTTACATTACCCACGTACTGAAGGCGCCGCTTTCGCTGTCATCTGAATGTTGTGCGCCGTGGAGATCACGACATGGAATTGCTGCTGGAAAGGGTTAATGACTTTAGTTGTCTCTACGGCAAAAGCGACCCGAACTACAAAGGGACATGCTAGAAGGAGTCGACTTGGGGATTAAAAAAAAATGGCGCCAGTTTCTGTTTCTGGGCACTGCGTTTGTTTTTCTCTACATTACCCACGTACTGAAGACGCCGCTTTCGCTGTCATCTGAATGTTGTGCGCCGTGGGAGATCACGACATGGAATTGCTGCTGGAAAGGATTAATGACTTTAGTTGTCTCTACGGCAAAAGCGACCCGAACTACAAAGGGACATGCTAGAAGGAGTCGACTTGGGGATTAATAGGGAGATAGTTAGTTAAGAATTATCTGACAGGGAAAGACTGACGCCGCGTTCTGCTGATGATGTTTTCCAAATTTAACGCCACTGGGCGCGTCCTAATAGTGATGCGCCATAGTAATTGCACTGGCAATTGCAACTCCAGTGTGATTTTCTCTTGACTTTTATACGTTGTGATTGCTCACTTACCACTGTTTCAGACTCTATATTTCTGTACCTGAGAATCTCATATGTTCTAGATGTGCCACTATTACCTTTATTAGTTTCTATTATGTTGTTGATTCTGTTTCAATTTGGGGTGCACGATCACCTAGCCAAGTACTGTTCATGTCCACCATAAAAACACCAATAAATAATAACTAAAATAGTGTCACAGAAAATGGTTAAAAATTGGGCTGTTCGGTGTAGCATATTTTAAAAGCAATAAAACCCCCATGCCGGGAAACAAGTCAAAAGACGACACGACGCACAAGCACAAACTGACGAACAAGGATTTATTATTGTCAAACCTGCTACTTTATACCCTGAACCAACAACGCCCTCTTCCGCAAGGTTCGCTATCACACCCTCAGCCTACCTACTGGCTTCGCCTTTATCAAAAGCACAAACCTTATATTGCGTCCTTTGTATCTGAACCTCGCAAAAACTCCTCGACTTGAGCAGTTAGCAGCACTGAAGGCACTGCTGATAAAGGCATTGTGCTGATGTAGTACCGGGATCGGCTTGATGCACATTTATCCTGCCCAAGGCATCGTAGATGATGACTAGCACATAACGTCGTGAGCAACGGTTATGTTCTGGCAACTTATCCGAAGCTGAGAGCGACAATCCCGCACGGGTAGCATTTGTGTGTAGTTTTATTAATCTATTCACACATAAACCATAAAGAAATGTTGGAGATACAGTGTGTCCTTCCGCATTTGGTTCAATTTGGAACTGGCACCTGTTGTTGGCTGTTTCTCACCACTGATGACCTCATCTCGTGGGTCGTCCTCCCGATTTTCCAGATCTTCCAACCGATCTTGCGGCGTTTCTCATTGGCGCTGAGTGACGCGAAAACTCGACTTGCTCCAAAACTGACTAAAGAGCGAATTATAAAATGTTTAATGCCGATGACGCTAGTGCTGCCACACCCTTGATATGGACGGGAGTAGGGCTAGGACGATTCTTAATAATTTAAGAAAATAACCGTAAGGGATTCAGATGTGGGGCTTTTAGAGGAGAAAAAATGATTACGATTCGATCATCTGCCTGTCTCTCGGGTGGAACGGATGTGGTAACTCTATCCCCGCTTCGTTTACGAGTGTCGGTGGCGTTGACAACCAGCAGGGCGCTGGCTGTTATTGTTCCTGTCCGCCATTTTCTGTCTTTGGCAAAACCTGCCTCAGCCTCAAGAGTATCACTGGCAGGATTCTTAATAATTTAACCACGTAATTAAGAAATGTAATTAGTTCGAAAAGTACCCACTAGCGGGCAGATTCGTGACTCTATAGAGGAGAAAGAAGCATTATGATTTAGTTCTCTGCCTGGCTGTGTGTGTGTTGGCACGTATGTCTCGTTCTGTTTTCGTGACTGTTGCTGTGGTGGAATGATTTGTTGTGTGCTTAGCCCTTTTTGTTGTTAGCTTTTGATGGTGTCCTTTTTTAGCATATTTTACTGTTGCTTTCACCGCTTTTTGCATTCCTCTGTCGCGATTATACGTGTTTTTTCTCCTTGTTCTGTTCTCAGCTGTCGTAACCTGTCCCGACATGCAATGATGAGGTCGGAACTAACGTCCCGGGATGTACAAAACTGGTGGCCAAAAAATACGGTGTCGCCACATGGTTGTGATGCTTTGCAACTACGTAGTCACCTGTATCTGTATCCACCGGCCAAGCGATGGTCAGCAGCCGTTCCGGACAGCTTTCTTCAAGATGGCGTTGTTGATCTTCAAATCCACCACTTAAGTAACATAAACGTCTATACTATTCCCGAAAGCTTGCTCTTCACAGGGCACATGACACTGGCAGACTTCGCAGGAACTGCTAGCATACACAGGCATCCTGTTAAGGAAGCCAAACCGGCATTTTACTCTGTAACCTTGCCTCATTTAGTAACAACAACACAAAATAATTTTGTAACGCTGTGAACAAAAAGGATCGTCAACCAATAACTCTCACTGATGATAACAGCAAGGCCTTGCAACACTTTTCAGCTGCCGGCGTCCTTAATGACTTCTTTGAAAGTGTATTCTCATCTGTAGGTAACAGTGTCCTCATTACACCAGCAGCGGTAAATTTTACAGCCATGGACTCCATCGTTCCAGAACAGCTTGGCGTAGTCAAGGTGATAGACACACTAAAAGTATCATCCCGTGCCTGCGTAGACAACGTCTTGACAAGCACTGAAAAGTATTCATCACTGATACTAACCAAAATATTTGAGCAATCCTTGGAGGCGGGCGAGTTGCCTGACGCATGCAAAATTTAAAAGATCATCCCGTTTCACAAATTAGGGAGTAAAAATCTTACTATAAACTACAGGCCGATATCACTTACCAGTATTCCGTGCAAAATGTTCGAGCATATAATTTAGTCACATGTTATCCACCATTTATAGACGAACTCATTCTGTTCATCTTTCCAGCATGGTTTTCATATGTAATATTCACACGAGACACAGCTGGTATCTTTTATGACATTCGCCAGTTACTTGACAGGGGCACATATTTCTGGATTTTTGCAAGGCTTTCGATAAGGTTTCGCGCAGTCGCCTTATACACAAGTTATCTTTCCTTAACTTTGACCCTAATACTTTTTCCTGTATTTAATCTTTCTCCGAGTTAGTTGCCGCGCTAACTTTCGTATCTTCTGGCGTGCTACGAGGTTGAGTCATCGTTCAGTTTTTGCCTTGTCTTATATACAGGGTGTTTCGCCGACGTACTTGCCGGAGGAGTTTAAGGACTTTCGGCATTTACCTTCTGGAAACTTTTGCCATCATTGAGGAAGGCTTTGGGCACTAATTGTGGTAACTTTTTTCAAATGAACTTCGAAAATTGCCAAGTGAACCTCACTTTTTTACAGAAATACGATGTCTCCACAGATCACCGCAGACCCAACAAAAACTATGCACAGTATCAACAGAAATAGTCGTGGAAATGACGCTTTAGCCCCGTCTGCTTGATTTTCGCAGAGAAGCGCGTGCGAAATCTGCCTCTAGACGAGAAAGTGACCCCGCCTTCAATTGTCTTGGCTTCTTTGTGATGAGATGGTTTTGTTTTCTTTCCGATAAGTCGGTTGTCACCAGCATCAAGGTGAACGCGGCGCAAAGATATTTGTTAGACTATTTCTGTTGAGATGCTGTGCATAGTTTCGGTTGGGTGAGTGGTTACCGTGAAGGACTTCATATTTCCGTAAAATTTTCGAAGGCTACGTAATTGCCGAAAGTCCGACAATCCTCCGGCGAATACATAGCCAGTCAGATTGTTTTATCACCTTAGGTGAAACACCCTGTATATTAACGACTTACCTGACGGCACTGCCTGTCTATTCGACACTGCGCTGATGATTCTATAATTGATCAAGCTATAACGAGTCCTTCTGACGTTCGTTCCCTTCAGTCCGACCGCAACTCATTACAAGCATGGTGCTCGACGTGGTCAGTGGAACTGACATATGTAGACATTGAAGATTCGCTCGTTCACGTAACTCGTCGCCCCATCCGATGTAGATTATTAACAATGATGCTCTCGAGTCTATTACCAAGTACCTTGATACTCCTTGACTTTACGTTCGCCATATGTTTTTTTTTTATTTTGTATTACGTTTGTTACACATTACTGTATTACTTATTTGTGTAATAGTGAAGTTATTCCAAATCGTACGATGAACTTGCCACTCATGTAATGGACTCAATATATTTTTATTAGTGTGTTGCTTATGTATGATGCCTTCCTGGCCCTGATGGCATATAGATATTTTAATAACAGAATTCCCGCAGTAACTGAACCCACGTCCTATAAGCCAACATTTGTTGGCAGTGCGCGGAAAAAAGTAAAAGCCGCTAATTCGTCCTTTGAAAATATGTTGAATGCCAAAATCGCTCTACCGTCAGACCTGCCATATTCTTCCGGATTTTTTTTTTGTTGGGACCTACGGCAACTAGAGAAAAAATTATCTTCTATGCTCGAGCTGAGTCAGGGTACAACATATATAGTTTATTTTTCAATAAAAATCACTGATGGTGTCCGGACCACCTTGCCTAAGTTGAGATGGAACACACACTTTAGACCGGCCTCATTTCACCACACAGACAGCCTACGCGCCCCCAGTCTACATTTATACAGGGTGTTTCACGAAAATCCCTTGGCTGAATAATTCGGTAAAGACCCGTGGGACATCGGCTATGAACTGAGTAGTGAGCGGCTGATTTGCATACGCTCATGAATGAAATAAACATCATAACTTTTAAATTTCACTTCGCACGCTTACGGAACCCTTGTTTTACGCATCGGGACCTTCAGTGAAAAATATTTTGAAGCAATTAATTGGTTTCGGTTTACATATTTCTTGCGCGGAGCAGCGCACCAGTACGCTCTTTGAATCAGCTATCAGACTGTCAATTTCGCCTGGTTGACACACGATGGTGACGGAAGATAAGGAAAGGCCGCAAGAGAGGCTTCGGTATTCCTCCTTAAAGCGACTGGTGAACAGCACTGGCGGGTCTGTCCTTGTGTGTGTGAGATAACGTGCTCTTATCATTGACTATGACGAATGCCCCGCGAGCACTGTGAAATAGTTGGATACTGCACCAGATAGCATGCCTCAGCCAACTATCGTCCTGAATGACAACGATTTGTCCAAAAGGGCAGGCAATAAACAAAACGTTTGTTTATTTTTCCTTATGTACGGCATCATTTGTACAAAAACAAGAAAGGGAAGAAAAAAATACACGCCACCCCACCCCGCATATTCATCAAATCATGGAAGAGAACGTGGTCATCCGGGATGATGGTTGGCTACGATTGTGCTATGTGGTGAAGTTCATTTTCAAGAGTAGCTTGCGGCTGTTCCTTATCTTTCGTCACCCCCGTGTGTCAAACACGCGGATGAATATGAAATTGACAGCCGGATAGGTGATCCAAAGAGCGCATTGGTGCGCTGCTCCACGCAAGAAATATGTAATGAATGATGAATTAATGAAACCAATGAATTAATCGAAAAATCAGCAAGTGTCGACGCGGCTTTTTTCTTGCAATATTTCCCGATACGTAAAACAGCGGTTCCGTAAGCGTGCGAAGTGAAAATTTAATTAATGAGCGTATGCAAATGACCCGCTCACTACTCAGTTCATAGCCGATGCCGTAAGGAAATTTACCAAAAAGAAATTTCTTCGATAACGCCACCTGTTCACGAATTATCCAGCCGGAGGATTTTCGTCAAACACCCTGTATAGAGTAAAGCTCACTGTATCGGCCAGGAGAAAATCTCTTCGTCTGAAGGGGCAGAAAGGAGAAACCTCTGTTCGCGGAAGTGTCGACCGATTGGTCGATACCGAAAACTATAAAATGTCGTTACTGCCCCACTCCGCTTTGGGCATAGAACGCTTGACATCCTTTCGCATTTTATGTGACATGGTTTGGGTCGTTCGCAGTATCGCAAATATGCGAATTTTCGCCTTCTTTTGAATACCGAAGCGAATCACATCCAATACGGGATTCCCTATTCGAATTAATTTTGCATGTTTTAACCCCACCAGGATATAAAGTGAAACCTACCATGGTCCATTCGTTCCCTGGCTCATTCATTTCCATAGCAAAATTGGGGTTCACGATCTTTAGGATAGAACGGCCTTTGCCCTACGGTATTGCAATATACGTACTGTCTACGAGAGGATATCCGCCTGGCCGTACTCATAACGCAAATGCAAAGGAGACACTTCTCATAGCTTTATATTAGAGTTCATACTTATGGACTTCGGTTTTCCAGGTTTCGCTTAAGACTTTGCCTCAGCCATCACGCGAGGCAGCATAACACAGCCCCTACGCTGTCTAACACGGCAGGAATACTGCTGGCAGGAGTCATGGATGGAACATCATGTATTGCATCGTATCACATCAGATTGCTTCACGGCCATGTAAACAATACTCCGCATCCAAATGATAATCACATTCTTTGCCCATGAGCTTATCAGCAGAGGTTCTCGCAATCTAACCCGGCGTAGTGCTTGTGCATATTAACTTTTGCCCACTTCACAACGCCAAAGTCACCCTTGGAATCTACGAATGCTGCCGGTGCTGAACACAGGTAGTGGAAGTGGACGTCAAAGATGACGTAGCCGCCCGTGAAGCCATAGGTATTGAAAGAAAGACACATCTGTCAAGAGAAGAAATATGTTGTCAGCAGGTTGTAATGCTTCCTCGTAATTTGCTTCCTCATATTTGAGGGAATGAGTGAGTTTATACAAATTACGTCTCCGAAGAATACTCTTTCAGAGTCGGAACAATTCCGCGTCCACAGTTTATATCCGGACTTTTCGCCAACCGACATCCATTCATGTTAACGAAACCTCGGGACGCGGGACAAGGGACACACACACACACACAACTTGTCCCTTCAAGAAACCTTCTTTCCCCTTGTCTTGCCACAACACCACCATTCACACACACCCACCTCCCACTTTAGTGCTTGTAATTCTGGAAGGACAAATATTCCGAATAGAAGGGAGGTATGCCCGTTATCTGAAGCAATCAAAACAGTCAAAACAGCAGAGTTTGAAGTAACGCGTTACAAGTAACTCGTTACTGTAACTATGTTCGTTTTTTTGGTAGCTTGTAACTTCCCTCGGTACTTTTCCGCCGTGGTAACTTCCAGAGGAACTGGTTCTTTTTTCAGGTAACTAAGCTAGTTCTCAGTTACCTTAACTCGTTTTACACTCACGTCCACATATTTTCTTGCTTTCTCTCCGGTTCCTCTATTGCGTTTTGTTTTTTTTGCCATAAAACGTGATATTCAATCAATTACATTTTATTCAGGAAGTAAGAACCGCCGTCATTGAAATGAAGCTGAACCATTGTGCGCCCACCTTGGGTAAGATGCAAAGCGTTCGGATAGACCTCTAAGAAAAACGCCATAATGACATTGGTAGACAGAATGAAACCGAAACAAATTGGAAGGCGGGCTAGGTTCCACGAACTGACACTTGTTCGCTGTGTCCCACTGAAAGAAAAGTAGGCCCAAGCGTCGCATCCCTTCAAGGGACCATGTCGTAGTTCCCTCAAGACCGTGGCTTTCGGGCCTGACCACGTTCACCTTTAGCTTCGAGCGTGGTTGAATTCTGCCGAATTTTGGCGCTGTCGAAGACTACGACGTAATTTGTTTACAAACAGGGAGAGGTCTATTGTTGGACATAAACGAAATAAACGTGTGTTCGACATAACGTGTTGCACTCCTCCGCAGGAACACAACGTCTGCACCTGCGCAATGTTATTTTGTGTCCGAAGTAACTTGGAAATAACTTGGAAGTAACTCAGTAACTGCGAATTCATTTCATGCTGAACAACTTCGTCATTAACTTAGTTTCATTTCACACCCGGAAACTTGTAACCAGTTCTTTTTGACGGGTAACTTCTCAATCTATACCTTATATATAGGGACGAAGCAATGTATAGGGACGCTATTCGGACAAAGTCAGACAGCTATACTGCTCAAGTGCAACTTGTATGTGTTTTCCTTAAGCGGTTCCTGCATGTGCAGAGGTAGAGCACCTGCACCTTTCCCCCCTATTTTCCTAACTCAATATTTGCTTTCGAAGCTCGGACAACACGGCTTCGGTTGGCTTCCCAGGAACAAATTTTGAGAGACTATCATATTACAGTTTTGTACGAGACTTTTGCTTTCCAGCAGCGTGTCTGGTATTTTGAACCTAACGTAGTGGTGGTTAACCTAAGTTTGTGGTGTAGTATGTCAAACATAGGAACACAAAAAGCCACATAAGCGTATATCGTAGAAAAACACATAGGAACACCGACGTAGTCGTAAAAGTTCCAAAGTTTGTTCTCCCGTTCTCCCTCTTTCGAAGGCAGTATGAAAATGATTTAGGCTTGTGGACACAATTCAGCAAACGCTACCAAAGTACGACGGCTACAGTGCGGCCATTCGAAGGTTGTGTCACCAAACTGTGGGATCGTACAGGAGATGTCGTCGAGGCACAGGTCAGTGATGAAACCAGGTTTATCGATAGCGCGCGCGAAAAATTTAAAAGTCGCCGCGAAGACGACGACGCTACGCGGCTGGCGGGCAACTGTGGTGATCTAGATGGACTGGTGTTCTATATACCGGCCTATTTAATCTATGGAATCGCGTGGTCACGGGAATGACACCCGGTGACGTTACATTGTTTACATGTATGCGCTGACGCTCGCTGCGCGCGGAACGATTTTTGTGGGGCTGCGAGATGCTCTTCTGCTTCGACACACGTGTCTTCCTGTGAAAGGCAGAACCTTGCACCTCGTCGACTAATACCCAAAACGTACTGATGCAGGATCCACATCGCGCGCAATCATGATTAGGCAGCGATTGTGATATCCCCCAGGTATGGATACAGTGAGTCTCGGAGACAGAGATCAACAACGCAGACACTTTACACACTCCAAGATACGAGGGTTGGCGCAGGCGCAGTGGCTCCGTTTCGCCCTCGCCTTCTCGCTGCTCGCACTGCCGCTTCCGGGTTGGCAAGACTGCAGCGATGATAGCGGCCCGCACTAAGAAAACAGACAAACGCCGAAACAGACGAATTCGCATTTGTATTAATGTAAATTTCTTTCAAGTAGACATCTTGGACCAGTGTTTTCTTTTAATTTGAAACTTCAGGGGGTATTACGCATGGCACGGCGTGCCGAGCGGGATTTCGCCGACGAGGATCGCTGGCCTATCCATATCGTGTGTGGGAAAGCAACTGGGCCGGTGGATGGCCTGTAGCGGCATCACGAGCCGCGAAGGCGTGCGCAGTTTCACTTCGTTTTCGGTTGCTTTCGCTGTTTGATCCCTTTTGCATGATGTTTGGAACATAACATTACGAATACAGACGCATTATAACATGCGCAAAACAATGTTCTTGGTGTATGCTGTTGGTGCCACACACCTTTTTAGGTATCAGATAGTCGACAATTTCAAACACTCTGAACGTAATAGCATGAATCGCTATGTTTTCGAAAATGCCGCAGCTAGAAGCTAATTACATGCTAATTACAAGCTAGAAGCTAATTAGCATCTAGCTGCGGCATTTTCGAAGCTAATTACAGAGCATATACCATAATGTTTAACTTTTCCGCTTAAATTTATATATTGTATTAAATTTCAGCGTGTCACTGCCACCACTCTCAGAAACGAAACGGATAAATTTACGCATACGTCCAATCTTACCCTTACTAAGCGCAAAGTTCGACAAAATCGCAGACGCCGTATCCGTCAAGCTCTGTTTTATTCCTAGTACCCGTAAACGCGCTCGCTGTAAGCGTAAAGGGCGGAGTTTTATGCGTAAATGGGACGGATGACATGATTTACTCTTATATCCTGACGCATACGATTTCGTTTTGACGGATAAACTGAGGCTCTGCGTTGGAGTATTAGCTCTTTACGCCTATATTGACGCATATTATTTTTCAATTGTTATACGGGCCCTGCCTTCTGAGAACACGTGCATGGTTCCGTGTGCAAAGCGTCTTTTCCTTCGCTTCGTTAACGGTTACTCTGGCTTCTGGCGTCTCACGGTCTCACATCATGCACGGTCTAGCAAATGTAACTTGTCACATTTTGCGCTGGGTGTCTGTAGTTTTTTTTTAATTTCATATTTCATTTGTGTCAAACTTATCACAGGAAAAGATGGCACCGAACGAGACAACATCGCACGCGGACGACGCTGCTTGAACAGTTGTGACTGTGATTCTCCACGCTATCTCCGCGCTACAAATTCGTATGCGTACGCCCATTGTCCACCAGGTGAGACTCTTTTTGTTCTCGTTTTTCTCGGATGTGCGTTTCTCCCCCGTTGAAGCATCTTTGTTAACGATTCCTCAATCCGTTCTTGTAATAGGAGTTCGGATGATTATTGCTGATTATACCGTAGCATGATGTGTTGACATGAAGCAAATCGATTTTCTGATGGTCACGATTTTCGATAACGTGGTGCAGGTGGTGGTTGTGGTGGTGCTGCAAAACGCGTGTGGAACGCCACTTCTTAGACAGCTGAAATGAGTTACGCGTCTAACATTATTCAGTTAACTGTTATCTTAAAGGACTGGAGGGTTCCCAGTTATAGTAAGTGGTTTTTGAGGTCCATGTTACGTTTATGACTATTTCATGTAAGCGGCCTCTGCGGGGATGGACTCCGGTCTGGCAAAGAGCACCTCATCGGCATGATTTATTTCGGCGTTACCATATTTACGAGATTGGCTTTCCCATTTAAACGCTAGAAACAGTATCAGTTCCGCGATATATACTGCTGCACAGACACGTGCACCCATTTGACAGTACCACAGATCACATCAATGACATGATAAAATAATTTACGTGTCTAACGAAATTCAGTTGAATGCTACTTAAAGGATGAGAAAGATTTCAGAATGCTATGCTTGCCAGCCTGTGACCATTTCATGTGGGAGGTCTCTGGAGATGACCCAGGTCTGGCGAAGACGACCTTATCTGCATCACGTATTATGACGCTAGCACATTTTCGGGATTAGCTTTCTCATTGAAATGCAATACCATATCTTTGGAATCTACTGTTGAACGGACATGCGTAGCCATTTGACAATATCAGCAAGCACATTATTTTGCGCTCATGACAATAAACTTCTATGTCCAGCATTCCAAAGAAGAGGACACGACATGCTCTTCGTAGCCAACCTGGACTGCGTAATACCACGCATGCACACTCAGCTGCATTAGGTGGTGCTCCTAAACTTTCTACGGTGCGACACATTCTGGGAACAAATACACGACTCTACTCCCTCACGCATGTACAACCATTACAACTCACCTGTAAAGATGACTTGTAAGTTGTGACTGCTTCATGAGTAATGATGCATTGCTCGATAAATGCAACGTCTGCAATACACTGAACTATAGGGTGTTCAAAATTAAGCTTTCACGAGCGCTACGCAAACACAGCGATGACAGGAAACCGGATGATAACTTTACGCCACTTGTGTAAGAAACAGCTGCTGCTAATTATGTAGCAACTGTTTCTTACTCAAGGAACAGAAAAATAGCAGTCAGTTTTCTTTTGTTCGCCTGTTTATAAAGTGCTAGTGAAAGCTTAATTTTGAACACCCTGTATACTTCAGTTATTATGCGGTGATTTCACGCCGGATTATGCATGGTGGTGATTTTTTTTTTTTCAAACATATATTAAGACCTCGTCCTTAGGAGGCATATTGGCGCTGAAAGTAGCTGAAATAATCGGTGGTTCTATTTTAATGAATTATCATTGTGATGTGGGCATTTCGACCATTGCGTTTCCTACGCAGTTTGACGCCACGTATCTTCCTAACTATTTAACACTTTTTTTTACATATTGCCTGGGGTGGGTAGCATTGCATTGTAAGTTGTGGGGATCCTAAGGTTTGCCTTTGAGGAGATAAAAAATCGCAAATTTGCCTCATTTGTAAAATATGGCACGTTTTGGGAACCTCACAACTCGGCTCCGAGTTGAGATACCCAGATCGGATACCTGATATCTAAATGACATAATTAACATTGATGTCAATTGTGAATTTATTTCGTATGCGGACAATGCAAGCGTGTTTTCCAGTGGCTCTGATATTGATGTAATAGCCACTACTGCTAACGAGATGCTTTCCAACTTGGAAAAATGGGTTAATTTAAACTCTTCACGCATTAATAGTAGTAAAAGAAGCAATCATATTCCGACCAAAAACAGGAGTGTTAGTCTAAATAAAGAGATAGTATATCTTAATAGTCCTGTTGATATTGTAAAATGCATCAAATGTTTGAGTGTCATCTTCAACGAACACTTGCTATGGGAAGAACACATTGAATACGTTCGTTACTAGATGGGCAGGTTGATACGTGACCCTTCGATACATCCAAACAGGAACCAGGACAAACACGAGAGACACGCACCGTTCGCATTGAATACGTTCAGAATAAACTGTGCAAAATATTAGGCATGATCGCAAGGCATAGACTCGTGTTTCCTTTTCGAATAAGCTACTACTATACCGTTCACTGTTCATGTCTCACCTAAACTATTGCCATTTGGTCTGGGGTATGGCTAGTAAGGATAGTCAGGATGAACGCTTGCGAGCAATATGAACGATGTTACGAGTAGTAATATATGGGATGCGCGGTGTCGAATTGACGCATTTTTCGTAGATATCCCTCACAAAAAGCCTATTGGGGGCGTTGCCCCAATTCACAATACGACGTACTCGCTATGCGAAGAAAGGGCATTTCGAGATGAACACAATGATGTAGATTACTTTCGGGTATCACAACTGGGGGACGAGTTGTGAGGTTCCCAAAACGTACCATATTTTACAAATGAGGCAAATTTTCGATTTTTTATCTCCTCGAAGGCAAATCTTAGGATCTTCACAACTTAGGATTCAGTGCTACCCACCCCAGACAATACGTGAAAAAAAAAAAAAAAATTGTGGTAAGCTGAGTATGTCAAATAGTTTGAAGTTGCGTGGCGTCAAGCTGCGTATGAAGCTCACATCTGAATGATAATTCATTAAAAATACCCACCAATTATTTTCAACTACTTTCAGCACCCATATGCCTTCTAGGGCCAAGGCTTTAATATGTGTTTGAAACAAAAAAAATTGAAGAGGTCGACCGGACCACCCTGCCTGATCCGGCGTGGAATCACCCTATATATAATTAGTTTATGACCTGTCTGCTACGGATTTCTATGTCTGATATTCTGTGTACCTCGATGCCTCATCCTGTGATATAACGCTCATTAAATGTTTTTTCATTATAAACGTAATTTAATCCAGTTAATCCAAATGCGTGCTACTAACGCTGTGGGAAATACTTCCATGTATTCAGTTGTTCTGATTTAAATGAGATAGCGGCGTACGCGGGCTATAGTGAGACGATGAACCCGGTTCAAGTGATGCACTCGTGCTTCTTATTTTCCTTTTGACTGTCGCGAGAACTCTTGTATATTGCTTGCCTTGCGCAAGAACGTGCCTTTTATATCTGTTATTTACGCGATGGATGGGTTTGCCTGTGTCATACGATTTTGCAGTGCAGTGGCGCCTAGCTCTTGTGGCGCACTGTCAATGGCCAAGTCTTTTGGGCGAGCAACAAGCTATGCCTATACCATGGATATCTTTTAAGCGATAGCATATAAAAGTGAACGGGCTTCCGTCCGTATACATGCTTCGTGCACCTATGTGGTACTGCTGACGAGTCTCGGATGATAGCAACTGTTTTTTCATGCCCTGTGAGATTCGTATCATCGAAATCCTGTTGTAGCAGCTGTTCTTTTTTTCCTATGAAACAATTTCGCATGGTATGCCGTCTTTCCACAGAGAATTGCACCCCCAGAATGCCTCACAGTACGCATCATATCTGGGAACCTTAGGCGCCGCGTGATGTCAGCGTCCCTTGGGCAGGCAATAGCTGCAATGCAAAATTGACAGGCAATCCGATTTTCCGTCTACTGCTTTGGAAACTTCTTTCTGATGCTTTTGGCAATCGAGAACCACATACCCTTTTCCAGAACAGCCGCCGGGAAAACCGCATTGCCGGTCATTTCATAATTGCAGCCGTTGCCTGTACAAGGACCGCGAGGTCACGTGTCGTCTACGGTGCTCAGGTTTGACGCATACTTTTAGGTGCAGTAAGCGGTGTCACAAGTGTAGCCAAACAGCCCATAGAATAACCGGCATCAAACGCCGCTTAAAATAGGGGTCAAAATTTGATTTTTACGGTTACTATCCATCATACTTTTATGGGTAAGGTGTTGACCCTTAGAATATGGGTAAAAAATTTGACGATTTTTGACCCTTACTATCCGGTTTCTTTCCGAGAGTATACGTGCGAAACGTGCTACGGAAAAGAATACCAAGGACGTGTACGTGCGCACACAAGTTCCACTCATTCTCTATGAGCAGCGTGGGACGAAGTGTATAATGAAATCCAAGACAACCAAGTAGCTCAGAATGCTGTAGCGAAAAGTCCGCACCCTTTTTGTAACGTGCCAAAACAGGAGAATCGTCGAGCGACATTTCCTTCGTGTACGTTGAGGCGCTACCTCTGCCATACACTAAAAGCGAAAACATTATTGCCAACTGCTGAGTGGATCCTCTGCACAACTTTACGCTCGTTCGTTGTTAGCTGATTATCAACATTATGATAAGTGCGCAGCATGATACAACAGCACGCGCACATTTTCCTTTCTCTCGAATTTTCAGCGTACTGCTTCAATTTCGCAGGTAATCTCGGGTTATTCGCGGTGCTCTTTGCACATGGGGCCACGAGGGCGCGCGCAGCGACAGCGAACAGAGTCCTTCGTAGCCACCTGTCGGCAGGCCCGTCTGCGT